>NW_010425028.1:111504-127290 GCF_000710305.1 Buceros rhinoceros silvestris | reverse complement strand
AGCGTTGAAGTATTTTAGCACTGTTTATCTTGCAGTTAGCATCGTGGATGGGTATAGACATCCAGAAAATGACCCCACCTTGAGGTACTGAAATGGCCCATATGATTTTGGGGGTTCTCTGAAGGTCTATTCCTTTATGAATAATAACAGTCCACTGATCTTTTCAGTACTGGAAAATCTCAACCTAAGGTAGTGACCTGACCCTTTCAATCTTTACATCTCCTGGCCTCATGATAAAGCATTTTGCCCCTGCATACTTTATTTCCCCATCTATACAATGGGGATATTTACAGCACTTCCCCAAACAGCTTGGACCGATGTCCTAGAATGGTGCTAATATCCTAGTTTTGTAGGGGTTAGAGTCCTTCTCACGGGCTGTGACTGCTGCTAACCGGAACAGGGTCAGGGAGGGAGCTCTGGGCTGCTGATCATCCATGCTGCTCCCCTCTTCATCTCCCCCCAGGCTTTGTTAGGGCTCACCCCACCCAGTAAGCCCCTCTGGGATAAGTCCCTGGCTAGAGTCCTAACAGCCTTTACTGTCTCTCTCTGAACTCATCTTGGGCTTGATTCACAAGTGTGTTAATACAGGTCAGCTTTGGTGCAGGCCTGGTGAAGTCACTAGTTTGGAGAAATACAGTAAATAACAAAATTTTTGACAGGTTTTCTTATTATGTAGGTCAATGCTTATCAAGAATAAATATTCTTCAGCATTTTTTATCTCTGAATGGCTAGCCACAAGTAATTCTGGTAGTACTATATACTATATGCTGAATTTCTCTTTTTGTCTGTCTAGTGTTCGGTGACATACTTAGTCCCAAAGTTAAGAAGTCCAGAAGTTAAGTGGCATAGGAAGTCCAGAAGAAAGAGCTGATGCGCCCTATACACAACACTGAACTAATGGGGAGAGGGGAAATGAGTTGGCTAGAAAACTGTGCCTAACATCGGCTTGCAGTGAAATTAGTGCAGACACAGCCATATAGCTGGTCATCTAAATCTTGTGGCTTTGCTCATCTGCCCTGGGTTACTAGTGAAGTGTGGAAGGTTTTATGCTAAAACACTCTTTTTCTCTTCTTTCCTCCTTTGATTTGTTACGTTCTGAAACCTACAAGAAGAGACAGTAGGCAAAATATTTTTAGCGTGACACATTTAGACATGTTTAAATGTAATGCAACATATATTCTCTTGTGGACAAATATATAAAAATATGTTACATACATGTAGTACATATTGAAGGTTTAAAATATACATGCAAATAGTGTCATTATAAATTGTGTATAAACACACACACTTATTTTGCCTGCCTGCCTGAATATCTGCATCTGTGCAAATATACATGAAGATGTAGAAAAGACCAAGAAAAGATGAAGAAAAAAATTAGTATCAGTTTGCATGTAAAGAGAAGATATGAAGGGAGGCGTGCTAAAATGTATAGCATGTTTGTTCATTTTTATTTTGTGCTGTTGGGAAAATAGTAGCTACAATACACATATTAGATAGTCTGTATATAATATGATCCTAACCTGCTGGTGTAATATTGGATCTGGGTTCATATGTAGGTTTCTTGCTCAATTCTGCTACTATAAAGAGACATGGATGGGTAATTCAGCGTAATTCCTATCTGGATTTCAAATACCAAAGTGTATGAGTGCTTATATAGTTTGTGTGTGTATGAGTGTCCTAAAGGTTTGGTCTTGCTTATTATATGGGATGAAGGTGGGATCTGCAGATATGAAAAGGGTCTGTGTCAGAAGACAGGAAGACAGTGAGCTGGCGGTTTCTCTTCTAACTTAAACAGGGCTGCTGTGAGCACAAGAGGCTATATATGCAGATCAAAGTTACCATGGGACATAGACACCTCTGGCTGAAGTTATTTTCCTTCTTAAGCTGGCAATGGAAGAATTAAGTTGTGTAAAATTCTCTAGATCAACTCAAAAGCACTGAAAGATCATCCATGCACTGGAAAATTAAATTGGCTTTATGGTCAGACAATGCCCAGCAGTGTAATACAGAGACACAAGAGGATTTGGATTGTAAAGTACTCAGATTAAAGGAGTGCTTGTATTCTGGGAGTTTGCTTCTTCCTACCACAAACGGTGTTTGGTTCTGGGATTTTTGTTTGGACCTGCCTGTGCCTCTTACAAAACCAAAACAAGCAAGCCGTCATTTTTACAAAAGCCCAGATGATTTTCATTTTTTGCAAAGACAGACAAATATCAGTACTAAGGTACTAAAACTGTAGCTACTAAAACATGTCTCAATGTTTTCTGTTCCTTTTTGCCCCCTTTTGACGTTTGCTTGCTTTTTTGTGCTGTTCAACTTGTTTGCTTGTAAAATCTTCCTTGGGGCCACATTCGTGCAGACAGACTAAAACATTTTTTACTCTGAAAGAATCCCCTGAGGTAAAATTTACTCAGATAATATCTCGGTTACTACCTAACCTGTTTGGGTTATTTTTGAACACTGTAAAGCAGTAGCACCAACAAAGAAAAACTCTGCATGGTACATACCAGTAGCAGCTCATTCCAAGTAACTTAGGAACTCTGGTTTTGCACAAAACACCTACGTTTTGTGGCTCTCTATGGATGTCAGAAATGAGAAACTGAAATGTTTGAGGTGATCCCCCCAACCTCCCATGCCCCCATCCAGCATTTTAGCTCCTTTGCATGAAAGCAAAAATACATTTAGATTTACCTGATCGCTGACATAAACAAGTAAAGGGTGCCAAGTATACATAACAGCACAGAAGAAGTACAGAGGCTGCAAGATGAATGAACTGGGCAAGCAGTGCTGAGTAATCACTTTGTAAAGAGCTGTGCGGGGCTGGGACCAAAAGCCAGGCTCTGAACACGCCTGAGTTTTCTGATTCAGATCAAAACCTCATGGCTCTTTGTTTCTATAAAGCATTGAAAAAAGTCCTCGGTTCTTCAATTTGGAAATAAATTCAGATTTGGATTCCAAACCTGTAGCTTAGCTTCATCTGCAATCATGGCGATGTTCCACAGATTTTGGATTTCCAGCCGTTCCTCCAGATGCCTGTTGTAAGGGGGCTGCTGTTCCAGAGGAGGCTGACAGCATTGCTTCTTCTGCCGTGTGTTGCTCGGGGGCTGAGGACAGCAGCTCTACTGACTGGCTCCTCCAGCACTCCATGTTGGGGGTAACGGGGGAAAATGATTAGTGATGATTTCTTTGCCTGATAGAGTAAATATAATTTTTACTTTCTGCTGCTGCGAACTTGGGAGAGATAATAAATAAAAATTCATCTGTTTTGGAATTGCAAGACAGGCTCTAAAATGGTGGGAAAGCATTTAAAAGGAACGAAGCTTAAAAAAAAAGCTATCAAGCATAAAAAAAGACTATGAAGAACAGGTTTGGACATATTAGTCAGAATGAATTAATTTGTGGAACTCTTAAAAATAAATAAATCTCTATTAAGCTTTACAGACCTCTTCTCTAAGAGGAATTGTTATTGTGCAGGAGATTTTGGGTGGTATTGGGAATATTATAAAGTACAGTGTCGTCAGTCTCCTCTATGGTGCTGAGGTATTTGCCCATCAGCTCACAGAGGAAGCAGCCAAGGCCTGGAGAGCTCAAATGGCTCAATGGTTCACGGGCTGAGCCCAGCTGGGGTAGGTGCAGGAGGAAGAGCCTCCTTGTCCAGACTGCTCTTAGGTCTCTGCACAGCAGTGCTCTTCTTTGCAGGCAACACATACACTTTTTAAAATGTAAAGAGTGTTCTGTTGTGTAAGGATGGTGCAAGCAAAGTTTTCAAGGAGAGCTACTGTCTTTGCTCTATGACCAGACAGTCATAGAGAATGGGAGAAAATGCACCTGCATCTCCTGCAGCACCAGAGGTAAGTAACAACAGGGTGCATTAGTAGTTGCACGCAATGACAGGAGCAGACCCGACCTAGTGGGGAATTCAGCTGTGAAGAAGTTGGGGTTTCACATTATTGTGAGTTTTCTTAGAAATAGGGGATTGATCTTGCACTTGGTTTAACTAGTTTTTAAATGCTCTTGATTTAAAGGAGGGAGAAGCAGCCTAATGCATATAGGAATTCAGAGTCAGCTTCTTCTGACAATAAGGACTATCTTTCAAATGAAATCATGGAACAATTCACACTGTAAGAGGCTGTTCCTTCAGTAAGTTGCTCATAAAGAAACACTGTATAGTTTTGTAAAGAAACCCCCAAGGATGAAGTTCACTAAGAGAAATTCTGAGAAAATTCTAGTCCAGAGCATTTTTTAAAGCTGCTTTATCTATTAAAACCTCTAGGCAGAAATCCTTCCTAGACCAGCGCTGGTGCCATGTTTGAAGTCTTGGTGGTATCTGTCCTCTGTCAAATGTAAATAATTTTTTATTCTTCTAATGTGTAGATTTCTTTTCTACATAGATTCTGAGCCTGTGGAGGTTTGGGGGTGGGGTGTTAAGTTTTCTTTTTTTACCCCTCTCAGATTCCAAACTGTCTTTTTGGTTTTTCTTCTTGGGACCTGAACCTGCTTTTAGGAATGATCTAGAATCGTTTCGGAGAGTTCTCAGAGTTCAATCTATTCCTATTTAGTAATCTGCATGTGTATTTAGGGAATTAAACTTAGGTGCCCATCAGAATATGAGAGTCAGCACTAGCCAGCAGGTGAATAACATCCATTTTTTCAGACAGGCTAAAGCTCTCTGAAAGCTTCAGATTATCTTGTTGAAGGTTTATAGTGTGATCCAAAGCAGAAAACTTTTGTTTTTTCTTTTAAATGTATTTTGGTTGATAATCTGCTGGGTGTAAACACTAAACTATTGCAATTTGTCAAACAATTAAGCTCTGGTTTTGTACAACATGTAAGTACACGTGTGTTTTAAGTGTCATTGACCTTAGTAAGTGCTTACACACCCTGCTTATGTCTCATATTCGATCAAGACCTTACAGTTGTTTTTTGTACTGATGTTGTGAATGTCTGATGCAACAGATAGGTACACTGACAATCTGTACATGTTCATAACTTGTTTGCTAATCAAAAATGGGCTTTTTTGTTTAAAGCCGAATTAAATTCTATGATTTTGGTTTATGCTTTCAGAAGCATGAGATGTGTGCAGAGTGCATCGCAGACATTGACATACTCAATATTTTCCTTTTCTTTTATTATTCATAGCTACCTAGATAAATTCAGGGTAAACTTCTCCTCCCTCTTGAGGAACTTGGGCCGATTACTGCTCCTTGCTTTAGCTGGGTGTGCCTTTAGTTTTTAATTAATGCTGTTAAATAAACAAAACAACTAACAAACAAATCCCGAAGGGAAAGAAACCACAAGAATGATGTTGAAATACTCCTAAGAGCTAAACCCTGAGTTCCAGGAGATACAATGCTGTGGCCGCGACTCTGCCCTTGACTTGTCCTTTTGCTCTAAGAGGAGGTATTTGTTCCTGAGCGAAGCGGGAGAGGTGGTATAAGGCTGAGTGCAGAAAGCAGTGAGAGCTGGTCAGTGCTGGTTCAGGTACAGACGGTGACAGCCCTCCCAAAATCTGGGGCTGGGCGTTGACCGCTTTTTCTCCATTTCTTGTCTGGCAAAAGGTAATACTGGTACAAAATTCCTGCAGAATTAGTAGAAAATTCCTGTAGAATTAGAAGCATTGATGTTCTTCACTGCTGTGGTTTGGGAGGAACAGAAAGGTGCCCTCCACCTTCTCCCCTTGCCCCTGTGCTGTGTCAGGTTGAGAGGCTGTGCCGTTAGTAGGTACCATGTTGAAAACAGCCAAGAGATGTCTCCTCCAGCTCCTATTTCTCTCTATGTGGATGCCAGGCCGAGATAAAACTCCCACCAATCCCCCACAAAGAGAAAGAAGTTCCGATGGTTGAGTTTGTGGTGTTTTAGTCCCAGAGTGGGAATAAATCCTGTTGATAATCTGGGTTTTGGTTGTTCTTAGGCACACTGAAACACTGCATCAGAAGCAACGGGCTTGAGCAGTGCTGAGGCTTGAGCACTGCTGAGGCTTGATGGCAAAATCCTGGAATGAAGAGGTAAGGTAAAGTTTCCAACTTAATAACGTTTAATTGGTTAAATTTTGAGACTTTAAATGTCGCTAGGATGGATTTTCCTTTGTTTATCTTCTTTTGGTGTGGCTTAGAAGATTTTAGCCATCTAAAACCGACTCTTGGTTGGGGGACCTTAGGTGGTACAGCACATATCCTTTAGTGGAATAATGAAGTGTTTACATTATGCAGTCCTATTGTGAGATCAATCAGGCTACAAGGCTGGATGTATAAACAGAATCTGCAGGTGGTCCCTGTGTCTCCTTGCCCAGAAGACATGCTTTAATCCTCAGGAAGTAGGCAGAGTAGAGGTTCCAGGAGGCAGCCAGATCAAGCAAAATAAAAGAACAAAACCAGCCTGAACAATGCGACGCATGTGAGGCTCTTAGCGCAATCTCTACAAATAGCAGCGCACAGGAAGCCTTATGACAATTCACCCATCAGCTGAAATTGCCAAACTTGGGATCCTGGGATTAATGAGCATCTTACTCAGGTGGTACAAGCATGAAATGTGAGGTAGAAAGGGTGGATAGTGCATCTCACGTAGCTGCCAAATGGTTTGCTCCCTTTCAAGCTGACTTGTTACCTGGCAGGTTCTCTTCTTTCTCTCTGGAAAATCTCTCTTGCTCTGCGTCTTTGCATCTGCTCTGTTTAGCTCAGCTGTTATAGCCCATGAGTGTTTCTGCTCCCTGATGCTGCAAGCAGAATGCTAATTACTGAGTTACTTGGATCACAAGGTGGGAGGCAAATGGGAGAATTGAGCATTTACGCATGTTAGTAGCTTTGGTGTGTGGATTGTACTAATAACTCTCTGGCACACAGCACTCCACGGATGTGAGCAAAATAAGTGTAGCTGGCTTGAATAGAGGCATAAATGAATGGCTTCTGAAAAAGTTTTTGCAATGTTCTTCCAGGAGTCTGTGGAATGGAGTAAAGTTTTTCCAGAGTAAGGATAGAAGGGTCTGACTCATTAAAAAGAGGTAGAAGAAGATTTTGTGAATAACGAAAGAAGTAATGTCAGTTCAGAGGAAAAATAATAATACTGAAAAACCCCTAAACCCACATAGTTGAGTTGGCTTAGATGTAGTTTGCTATAGGGTTGTTTTAATTAGACTCATGAAGCAGGAAAACGCCAACTGAGATGTTTTGCAGCAAGAAAAAAAAATATCATTTTCAAGCTGAAACATAGCACATAATAGAATTGAGTTGTCCACACGGGTGCATTCTCTTCCTCCTCTTGAAGAGCGCACCTGAATCACTTGGGTCAGAAACTAGTGAAGGCTAAAGCTCAAGATGTCTGCTGAGATTCTTATTCGAAGTGTGTTTAAACCTCTGGAAAAGGCTTGGAATCTCACAAGATACTGTTTTTTGCCCGCCCCACCCCCGCCCTCGTCTCCAAGTGTTCACACATTTCCTGATTAGGAAATAGCCAGTCATACCTCCGGAGTGGGTAGGTGGTGGGAGATGGGACAGCTTTAGTTAGTTAGTTAGTTATTTTAGCACCTTTACATTTCATCCTGTGCAAAACCAGGAAGCAGGTATTTACAGGGGAAAAATATGTCTCATTCTTTGCTGCTGAAGTAATTCAGGTGAAATTACAGGTATTTGCCAAACAAGTCCAGCTCAGCTGTGTGCAGGTGACCTTTTTTATGGGCACAAAGATGTTGCCCATACACCTAGCAAGATCAAACTTGCCTGATACCTGGGGCAGGATTTTTGTTGACAAAATTAGAAATACCAAACGCTGCATCAAGTCATATTTCCATTTTCAGCTACTCTTAGATCTCTGTGCCTAGCTCCTGTTCTGATATGTCTTCCTGCCCCGATTTTATTGTATGCAGGCCAAGAAGTGTGATTGGAAAGTAATGGCAATGCAAACTTTGTTCCTTCTTCCAGGGCACCCTTGCATTTCTTCTCCTATGCTAACCTATTATCACACTTACCTATCACATAATATTTGTTCTTTTCAAGCCACTTTAAAGATAATACAGTGAAAGTTTCCAGTGATCTCACTCATTTCTGAGTTTTACATATTTGGATTTGCTTCAAAGCCTGGGGGATGTTTAGATCTGAGATTCTCTAAAATGTTGTCTTTCTCAAAAAGCACTTATTAGGAAGTCCTCATTACACAGAACTTAGGGAAAACTGGCATGGGTTAACCTGCAAATTACAGACAGTTTTTTGTTTAGGTTTTTCTTTCCTATTGTGAAAATACTTGTCCTTGCTATTTATTTACCTAAAGGAGCATTTATAGCAGCTGAACTACCTTAGTCCAAAAACTCTATAGGACAAAATTCGAAGGCAGTTTCTGTATTACTTCTGGCCTAGCTCTATTTGAGATGGGGTTTAAGCACTCCTGTTAGCCCTAAGTTATTCTGAGTAAAAAGGGAACTTTGTCAGATGAACAGGCTCTCTCAAAACAGTGGCTTTATATGGATCGCTAAAAATTATCAGGATCAAGAACTGTCTAATCGTCTCTAGAAGACTGTCCCTGTCACTCATATTCCTCTCAAGAGAATTTGTGTATGGCTTTTGCATAGTTTAAGATTGGCTTTTGTTCCTGTTGTCCCAGAGCAGCTCAGGTGGTGTTGTACTGATACAGAAGGTCTTTGATGTGTTTGGAATTAATTTATCAATGGTGACATGAGAATATATTCTCCTGGACTAGTGATGTGAATATCATGTACATGCAGATATTTACAAAAGTGACGGCAGATTATTAGCTGAGACCCTAGCTTACTATCTGCCCTATCCATTTGTCATGAATAAGCTCTGAAGGAGGAGGAAGTGGTAGATTGAGGGATTTTCTAGAATGAGTTGTGTAGAGCCTTTTGTACATATCGGTACTTGGAAGAAAGTGACAGGGGAGCGGCAGGAGAATTCCAAGTAGAATGCATAAAAAGGTTTTCGTAGAACAGCTAACATAATGTTCATTTGTCAGGGACTTTTCAAGATAGGAGTTAAGGCAAGAAGGTTGCGTGTCACAGATGGAGGATGTTAGGTGAGCAGAGGAATGGCATGGGCAGAGCTGAGGAAGTGGCCTAGGCAACTGTTCTGACCTATGTGGAGCACAGACTGAGATAGAAGCAAAGGTAGGCTAGGTGACGGCCCTGGTTTGAGACGGAACAGAACTAATTCTGTTCAGTGGTTTTACTTTTCAGCTCAGTCTCCTCTAAAGTGACGACACGTTCTGAAGTTAACGGTGTGTTTTTGCAGACGGTGTCTGCTTCGAGAAGTGATAATGCTCGATGTTTACGGTTACTGCCAGGGATCCATCTGCTGCTGAGTCCAGTCTGGGACCTTGCAGTGCCTTCCCATAGTGTCAGTGGTGATGGTGATGTAGTTGCCATCAGGGGCGTTGGGATTGGTATAGGTTTTATCTATATTTGTGTGTATTTCATTTTGTTGTTATTTTCAGCAAAGCAATTTTGTTTTTCTTTTCTGATCCATAAGTCTCTCTTGCTTGTTTCTTTTCTCTTCCCCTTTGGGAAGGTAGAGGGGTTAATGGAGAGTATCTGCCATTTGTCTACTAGCCCCAGTCTCAACACAGGACCGTCACACAAAATATGCAATGCTAAACAAAATATCAGTGATGAAGGTTGGGCTTGGGAGACTGTAGGAGTACAGACAAAATGACTGTGCTGTGGCAATGATCAGACTGAAGCACCAAAGTTTCAGCATGGGTATCTGAATAAAGGAATAAAAATGTCAGAAAATTAAATTGGACACGGGGGGCAGTGCTGGCACTGATTTGCTTTTTGCAAGAACTCAGAAATGAGGATTTAGCCTCAGAAAACTAACCCCAGTGTACAACGTGCCACTTTTCTGAACTGCTGACTTAAGTCTGATGTTTAATTAACTTTGCTTAAGAACTTCAACGTAATTTGGGAAGATTTTACCTTGTTTACCTGTTTTGTATTTCTTAACCATGGAAGTCTGAAGATGCTTGGCTTCTTTTAGATTAACTTATCTGCCAACAGAGACATCACTCATCCCTTCCTCTTCTTCACACCCCCCTGCTTTCATCTTAAACAAGACACGGAGCAGATAGGCATTATTTCATACTGTCTTCCTCAGCAGACAACCTTTGTACCAAAGCCATGCTAGTGTGAAGAGGGTACAGTTGTTTTGGCAGCATTTTAGGACTTACCTAATTCTGTCATTCCATTTAAAAAGACTGGGACAGCTCACATTGTGAGGAAAGAGCCAGGGACTACTTAACCCCCAAAACTACATGCAGCCTCTGGGTTTGTGAAGTCTCTGAAATGCAGATTTCCGAAATCCAGAAGGATTACAGACAGAGTATATGTTGTGGTATGTTTGCTTGGTTCTTGCGTTCTTTCACAAAAACCTGCCACAGGCTATGAGATGCAGCACTCTGATATCCTATGCTATGAGAGAGAAGATAGCAGCTGAATGTCATACAGCTTTTCTTCCATTTGTGTACAACTAGTGTGTGTATCTGTGTTCACACTAGACCAAGGAAGCACATCACATGTTTTTGCAGAGCTGGCTGTCAGTACACGTAGGAAATGATAAAATTCTTCCCAAGTATCACGAAGAAAGAGATTAGAGGACTAGTAGTGGATGTGGGTAAGTTGAGTCTTAGCAGTTAACTCTCTTCTCTTCTGTGCAACAAAATGCTTCTTTCTAAGGCAAGCTCATTCAGCAAGGCTTACGGGTGCCAGGTAGCTGCCCAAACAGATGAGGGAAAGAAGGCAGTGTTCCCTGGAGGGTGGTCCATGTGAGGAAGCGTGTACCTACTGTAGCAGGCTGGTCCTGCAGCCTGAAAGCACTGCCATGTGATGAGCCCTTATAGGAGAGAAAGGATGTGACTTTGAGATCTTCTGGAAAACTGAAACTAGAAGTAATGATTGTAGGACATGGGAGCTTACTGGAAGAGTTAAATAACACTTAACATGAGGCACTATGAGACAAGAGCACTGTGTTGGTGCAGACCTCCAAAATATTCTGTTCAAAACCTGGCCTATAATGCATAAGTGCCAACAAACCATCAATAAGCTCAGGTGGAACAAGAAGCTTTGGCCTTGGCCCATGTATATGAAACAGCTACCAGACCTCTAAGAGCTATATAGCAATATATGTATTCTACTACCGTAAGATGGATTATTCAGAGGGAAGGAGTACTGTTCCATTGTCTATGCCCTGAGTTGAATCCCACTGAAGGCGGGGTTACCTTTTCCATGTAGACTATCAGCATGTATATTCCATGTATAGACTGGGGAAGCCTTTGAATTTCCTCTCTGCAGTCCTCAAGGAATTGAGTGATTATGAAGGCACAGTGCAATGCTTAGTCCAGTCCCACAATATGATGGGTTCTTGCCCCATCACTTTGAGCAGTCCTTAAGGGACTTAATTTCCCTTTCTAGTTTATTATGGAGAAACCTGTTTGGGCTAAAGCTCTCCCTGGTACAGATAAGTGGAGGCTGATTAGTTACTGGTAATAGACCACTGTTAAATGCATTAACAATTCATGAGGAAAAATGATAAGAATTTTCATACAGATGTGGAAACACAGGTATGTGGAACTGAAATGGCTAATGTGAGAGTACAAAACACATGAATGATAGAGCTCAGTTTCTCCTCTAGAGCAGCTGGCAAAACCCAAATAAGCAGAAAACACAACTTTCAGTATGCAGAGAACCGGAAACGCCTATTGCCATTTGGCCTATAGTCAGTATACTATTTTCTGCTTCTCAGTCAGACTGTTTATTTGTTTCAGCTCCTTTTCAGGATGATGAGCTGTCTAAGAATGTGCCGGTGTTTAGCAGGAAGGGGGGGTTGTCTTAGCATATAGAGGAGAAGTCCTGAAAAGTGAACTGCATCACTGAGCTTAAATCTTATGTGTGACCTGAAGAGCAGAAAGAACTCAAACAGGGGATTTGAATCTGAAGGTGTCACTTGTTGTATGACTGGATTGAAAGGGATCAGCAAGAAATTAAACAAAGTTCTGGTAACAGGGCCATGTCAAGGAATCATCCTATCTATCAGGGTCCATCATTTTTAGACTCTTCCTCATGCTGATAATTTAGCTAACAGAATTTCTACAAGAGTTAGAATTATGATGAGTTCTCAAGAAATGAGATTTGTGGCCCTCAAGAAATAAATATTAAGGAAAACTATGAGCATGTTTTTAAAAGATAGGTGAGTCAGGCTCTGTAAGAACAGTAAGATCTCTACATGTAAGTAGAAGTTATGGATACAGAAACTAACTCCCCCAACAACTCTCTTGTTAAAGAGCCAGGTGATGTATCAATAAATATGATGTATAATGAAGGTGATTAGGCACAACCACTTCGACTAACGCCTTCTGACTTCTCTAGTAGTCACACTAGGTTAACTCCCTTTTTGCTTTGAGTCTTAGCAGGTTTAGGGAAGGGCGCTGTGACTTCATTAGGAAAGGAGGTCTGTGGCAAGTACAGTAGATGTCACTTACAGTCACCAAAATATAAAACACTCTTGTATCTGTTATGAAGTGAGAATAACCTCCAAGTGGTTTTTGGTTTTGTTGCTTCTGATTACAGCAGCCATCAAACCATCCCTATTTTACAGGAAAAAGATTTTGCAGTGCAGAAGGTTATAATGGCTTCAGGCTGTGTTGTATTAATAACTTTCTTCCATCATTTTCCCTGTAAACAGAGCTGCCAACTCTTAGTCTTAGTCACGAGATGCACCCGGTTTGGCTCCACCTCCTGCAGCCCCTTCATAGCAGCCACAGAGCATTTATTAACAGCCCAATGCCCTGCATTTCCTTTGCCTTTAGGTTGTGTCTGGCATAAGATCAGAAAACAGGAGGAATGACCCTTGGAGAAGGGTTCTCTGCCAGGCAGAATGTGTTCCTCCCGCATAGGACACTCTGGGCTGGGAGGGAGTCCTGCGCGTGACTCTTAGCACAGGATTCCCCTCAGCTGACCCAGACCAGTGTTCGTGTCCAGAAAGGATGAGAGGTTTGGGTAAAGTTAACTATGGAAACTTGGACACAACTAGTGTTACTTCTGGCTTTGTGACTTTAAAACATAGGGTGTACGTAAGGAGGTGGAGCGGCCGGGGAATTAAAGTAATCTCTCCCCTTTTCAAAGAAAGTGCCTGTCCAACAAAATAGTGATTTGCTCCAAGTTTTCCTTTGCATTAGAAGAAAGGAGGCCTCCCTATAAGTAGTCTTTTAAATGCCAGAGAAGAAGAGATGATTAAATATGACCTAGGTCAGAGATGAGGCAAAAGCTAGCCTATTTCAAAGGTAGTTTCACTTGCCAGTTGGTGGTTGTTACAGCCAGGTGAGTGCCGATGGGGACACTTCTCTCACTCTGAAGCGCTTTGCTTGTATACTAATAAGGTCTTGTGTTGCACCAGGTGATGACATACTGGCCAGCTGTGTGCTAGCATAAGAACAGTTGTTCTCAGAAATATTGGAACCTTTAGCTTTTAAAACAATTTCTGGATAACTGCTGGTTCAGTCATGGGAGTCTTATTTCCTTTACTTGCTGATGGCAAAATTTTCTTAAAAGATCACCACAGGCTGAGAGGAAAGAATCACAGGTTCACCTGAGTCTAACTGAGGTTAACCAGTGCCCAGGTAGACAAGGTGTTTGATTTTGAATAGACGAAGGAGACAAATTAAATGATGTGGCCAGGATCAGCTCAGGCTACGTTTGATTCTTGAATATCAGGGCAATCATTTACAGGAGTGTTGATTTGATGTAGTTTTGACGTGAGCTTGTAACATGTTGTCTGACTTTCAATTGCTTAAACCTACTTTACTTTGATATTTGCTTAAAGCAATGTGAAAATGAAGGTCTGGTGGTCATTATCATAGTTTGCAATAACCCTTGAAGTGTAGAGAACAGAGCGCATAGAAAACAGGCAGTTTTTTTCTTGGAACTACTTCATCTTTTTCTGGCATAACTATATTTGGTCCTCTTCGTATTCTGACTCACTCTGGCAATAAGAAACCTTTTAAAAATAGTAAATACATAATAAATTAAACACCCACAATTATTTTAATACACAGTTAATTATGTGACTAGAATCATTAGATTCTCTTGACCATTCGGCACCATTTGTTCCATTAGCATTGTATTTTAGCATATACCAAATAATGCTTTCTCTGTGCAATACCCTGTATGAGACGAAAGAAACAGGAAACTCAAGATCTGTCTGATTTTTTTTAAAATATGTAGGAGCACCTGTGCAGAAACTCTTTTACAGTTAGGTAGATGTTGTGAATTTTGTCTAACTTCCGTTGTGTGTTTTGCCCGAGTTCAGGTTAACGTTCATGGCCGCTGCCATAGAAGTACAAAGCAGTTCTTCTCACGTACATATCTTTGCAGTAGATCAACTCATTAAATATGAGTTAAAGAGAATGCTTCAAGATAAGAGTAATGGAACCACCATGAATTTTTTTGACTTCAGTTCAATATGAAAGCAAAGGCCTGTTTTTAAAACAAAGTAAAAATCAAGCTAGGTATTCGCTTTAAAAACAAACAGCCAAACCCCAACAACAACAACAAGATGTGTTGTGCCTAAAAGAACACTGAATATTTAGGTCTTAGTCTTGGGGTTTAGAAACAAGGCATTAGAGTGCATAAACTCATGGAGAACGCCACAGCTTTTCAGACAAAGTTCTCAAACCCTTAACACCGAATTGGGTTTTCTGATTGGGTTTTAAAATCCTATGCTTTCCTCGGCCCCCACTGCAAATATCTATTAATTACAGGAAATAAAATCACCCTTTTTCTTCTAGGGAAATCTGAGTATGGATTTTTCCAGATTGATCCTTTCTCTCCTGGCCACCAGCCGGCGTGGGGAGTATGCTGACCGCTGCACAGCACCCCAAGCTTACGGCTGCCTTGAGAAGTCATAGTTTCTGTGTAAGCTCTCCCGATCTGCAGAGGACTGCTGCTCAGACAAATCCTCCCTACATGACCTGAGTTCAGAGGCGAATGCTCCTGAAGATGGACATACTACTTTCTTCTGTAAAATTGATTACAGATTGTCATGTATTGCCTCAGAATGGCTCTCTCTGAAACAAATTATGCAAGTGTAAATTAATGCAACAGAACTGCACTGATTTATACCTGTAGTGCTATAACCTTAGAGCATTCTTCCTCTTTTTTTTAAGTGGTTAAGCCTCTAGCCTACTCTCCAGAAAGATTTGTATAAAATTACCCTTAAAACATTAGATTATAAGGACCTGAGAAATCAGTTTTACGCTAGAACAGTGTGAAATTTCCATTACAATGGATAAAATGTAAATATTTAATAGCTACTTTAATTACACAGATAGGTGTGGTTCTTATAGTGCTGTTTCCCCGTAGGGGGGAGGAAAAAGCTGCATAAGTTTTTAACTACAGAACTATGAACATGTGCAGTGAAATCAGTTGAGATATTTGAAATCCACTTTTCCTTTTATCTTTAAACAAAGCAATTAAATTAAACACATGTACATTAATATAAAGTTAAAGTATGATCATGAAGTCTTTGAAATCAGTGGCAGAATTCCCATTCTGTAATGATGAAAGCCAACAGTCAGGATAAAAAATAGCAGCAGGCGACTTGGCAAAAATCTCTTTTCCTCCTGGGACTCCAAGGAGAAGCAGGCTGAAAGTGCTATCACTCTGTAACAATACTGGATAAAAGGCACACTTACTCTTACAATAGTGTGATGACTGATTTTCTGTTGGAAGTGCTGTCTTACAGAAAACTGTTGCTGGTGGATTGTTTTTTTTTTTTTTTTCCCCTCGCTAAATAC
>NW_010425028.1:110711-111379 GCF_000710305.1 Buceros rhinoceros silvestris | reverse complement strand
AGTTTTTGGTGGTGGTTGTTTTTTTTTTTTTCTTCTGCGAAAGATGTTCTGTATTTCATTTATTTTCTTTTTAGAACTGTTGTACTTGTTGAAGATGATTGTCCATGGGAGATTTGTAACCTTGGATATTTATGTTCTTGTTCTCTTGGATGGATCAGGCACTTTTTTAAGCTATTTTTGCCATCACTCGGAGAGCTACCTTCACATCCAAGACCTAGTGTCCTGGTTTAAGTTAGAACAGAACTAATTCTGTTCAGAGATTATACTTTTACCTTTGACACCTAGTGTGATCAGGAAGCTTGATCAGGGCTATAGAAAAGAGAAGGGAGCAATCTTCTGGCTTTTTAAAACACAAGGACTGAATCTCCTCCTAGGGATAGTCCTTCCCACTGACTAGAGAGGAAGCCTGGACAGCTAGTTTAAGAACAAGAGCTTTAGTACCAGCCCTTTCTTGTGGCATTTGGGTGAGTCAAAGCCAATTTTCTTATGTATTATTTGTTGCAAATTAACATCTACTTTGTGGTACCACCTTAAGGTCTGACCAGGTCAGGAACTCAGTGTGCTAATCATAAACATGAAGCAAATGACTTTCCCTGTTTCAAAGGCTTATTAGAAAATTTCAACAAATTCTTTCTTTGTGTTCCAGCTCTCCAATGAGTGTTTACTGG
>NW_010425028.1:94726-110555 GCF_000710305.1 Buceros rhinoceros silvestris | reverse complement strand
ATGCTTAAGAAAGCTGTGAGTGTTTAGCACAGATGACAAATGCAGAACCGTAAATATTCCCACCAGAAGCCATCTTCTAGGAGTTAATTCATCAGGGAAGAGAAACGTAATATTCCAGGTGACTTGTATATGTAACCTGACATAAAATACTGGCTACTCACTGCAAATTGTTCACCTGCTCTGTCTGAATAGGGTAGGTGCCACATGTTAAAGCTGGGGGCAGTAGACAAATGGCAGATGCTCTCCATTAACCCCTCTACCTTCCCAAAGGGGAAGAGAAAAGAAACAAGCAAGAGAGACTTATGGATCACAACAGAAAACCAAAACTGCTCTACTGAAAATAACAACAACAAAATGAAATACACATGTATATAAAACTCAGTGCCTCGATGGCAATTATGTCACCATCACCACTGATCTGTGGGAAGGCACTGCGAGGTCCCAGACTGGACTTGGCAGCAGGTGGATTCAGGAGCTGTGTTCTGGAACTGGATTCAGGAATGCATACATTGGGATTGCAGGCAAAATGGACAGAGTCCTCCTTGGATGCTGGCCATTGAGGAAGAAAGCTTGACCCTTGTGACCCCTCAGCTTTATACCGAGTATGACGTCTATGGGATGGAACACCTTGTTGGTCAGTGTAGGGTCACCTATCCTGTCCGCTCCTCCCCGCAGGTGCAGCCTCTCACTCACTGCACCCCCACCGTGGCACACACAGAGGATTTAGCAGTGACCTTGGTCTGCACAGGAGCAAGTATAAGCAAGAGCCTTTCTCCACCCCAATCCCTGGTAGTAACTGTAAACAGCAAGTGTTACCACTGCTAGAGGCAGACACTGCCTGCAAAAAAATGCACCGTTAACTTCAGAAAGCGCCGTCACTTAGCAGAGTTGGTCAGTGTAGGGTCACCTGTCCTGTCCGCTCCTCCCCGCAGGTGCAGCCTCTCACTCACTGCACCCCCACCGTGGCACACACAGAGGATTTAGCAGTGACCTTGGTCTGCACAGGAGCAAGTATAAGCAAGAGCCTTTCTCCACCCCAATCCCTGGTAGTAACTGTAAACAGCAAGTGTTACCACTGCTAGAGGCAGACACTGCCTCTTAGAAGAGACTGAGTTGAAAAGTAAAATCTCTCGACAGAATGAGTTCTGATCTAACTCAAATCAGGACAGCAGGGAATAGCCTGCTTGTGGCAGACCAGTATAGGAGGTAAAAAATAATCTAAATTTCTCCCTCTTTTATCACACAATTATTCATTAATCACAGATCAAAAAGGGAGAACGGCCGGGCTTCAGATGCCCATGGGCACTTGTTACTGGCTTTGTAGTATTATGAGACTTCAAGACCACAACTTACCTCTGTTTCACTATGCGGGGAAGATAGTTGGATTTTTTGGGGCTTTGGGCAGAACTTAACCCAAGGATTCTGGTAATTGTAACAGAGCAGCCCTTGAGGAAGGGTTTGTGTTCTCTGAAGTCTGGAGTTAGGAAGCTAAAGGTTATGGTGAAGAACGTGCTGCATTTGATGTACTGTCTAGGAGAATGGCATTCCTAATGGTGGCAGAGATAGACACTGCTCTGCAGAGCCAAGTTCCTGAGCTTCCACCCAGTTACTTGAGAATTTATTCTCTCAGAAGTGAAACATCATATGCAGCTTCTAGGAGAGCATGGTCTTTTAGGGTGTTTTTATAGGTTGTATGCATTTATATATATGATTCATGAATGTATGCTTGTTTGTTTATTTCCTCTCTCTCCCTCTCAGTTGCACTGTACCTTCTCTGTGGTGTTGTCATGGTTTAACCCTAGATGTCAATTAAGCACCACACAGCCACTTGCTCATTCCCCATCCCCAATGGAATGGGGAAGAGAATAGGAAAAAAAACCCCAAAAAATCATGGTTTGAGATAAAGACATTTTAATAGGATGGAAAAGAAATAAAAAATAATGATGACATTCATAAGAGAATATACAAAACAAGTGATGTACAATGCAATTGCTCACCACTCTGTGACTGATGCCCAGCCAGTCCTTGAGCCATGATCTCCTCTGGTCTACTCCCCCAGTTTATACATTGGACATGACATCATATTGCGTGGAATACCCCCTTGGCTCGTCTGGCTCAGCTGTCTTGGCCGTGTCTCCTCCCAGCTCCTTGTGAATCCCCAGCCTCTGCTGGCAGGGCAGTATGAGAATCTGAAAAGTCCTTGACTTAGTATAAACCCTGCTTAGCAACAACTAAAACATCAGTGTGTTATCAGCATTATTCTCAACCTAAACCCAAAACACAGCACTATGCCAGTTACTAGGAAGAAAATTAACTCCATTTCAGGACAGGTTTCTAGCCTGCATATCCCATCTTTGGACTGAGTCTTGACCGGAATTTACAGTTTTGGGCTCGTAGACTGCCATGTCTAATGACGTTACCCCAGTTTTCCAGCAGTCTTTTTGGTTTTGGAAAGACTGTTGTTGTACCACAGCTAGAGCAGCCACTTGTATGAGCTGTGTTTGGTGGAGTGAAGTAACCTGTGGATGATCAGGTATCCATGTACCACAGACTGAAGTTACGTTGTGTATGTCATAGCTGACCAAATAAAATAGTGCCAGACTGTGCAAGCCCAGGAGCTTGCGTTGTAGAACTTGGAAAGCTTTGAAACACATAGAAGAATTTGTGCCATACAGAAACACACTGTATTTCTTCAGCTCTTCCAGGCAGATTACAAACATTTCTCTCCTAGATGAATTTAGAAGTAATCTATCAGTTTGAATAAAGAGTTTATATTTTTTAAATGCTTTTAAAATCTCTGCTGCTGAAAATCAGAAGATGGCTTTTCTACTAGGGCAGCTAATGATAATATTTGTGTTTTTGTGATTGGTAAAATATTGCACAGAAAAACAGTTCATGTTCTTAGGCTGAAGAGTAGTTGTTCTTCCGGACAGTCTTGTGACATATACTTTTCAAACACTGACACAACATGCCTCTGGAGCACAAAATAGATGATCAAACAAGGACACTTTCAGTGAATTTGGGGATTTAGATATCTATCTCTTGTTGTCAATTTTCTTTTCTTGATCTCTTGCATGGTACTCAGGTACAAACAACAGGATCTTTGTACATTGAGGAGTAAATCCATGTGCACATTTACATACATCTGTGTGTTGTCCTTTGTCTTTTTTGGAATTACAAACTAGAACACAAGGACTTTATTCAAGTAATGATGGGCCAGATTCTCTGGAGACCTTCATAAAGCATACCTTGAAATTAAGTATTGGACACCTTAGTGAAGACAGATACTCTCTAATCAGACTGTGACTTTGGAGGCATTGCTGCTTTTTTTTTCAGGAGGGAGCAACTGAATTTGAAGTGTTCGTTCAAGGGTTTGATATCTTCTGGGATTTCTAACTCTCATTCTGCCCTACTGTAAATGTTAACAGCCATTCCTCTGGTTTGAGTTAATGAGAATTGCATGACATCATCCACAAAGTGTGATTTGTAGTGATTAAATCAATAGGAAGAAGTAGTTATTAGCTGTCATTTGAGCTAGTTTCCTATCTGCTCTGTGTTTCTGCCTACCCAGTAACTTTACACATTCGACTAGCGATGGAAATACTGCTGCTCTGCAATACTGAGTGGTTGTTCTTCCTGGCAGAATGCCACAATGCAAGATCTGCTGTTTCTGACAACACTGCAGAAAGTCAAATGTCAGCACAGAGTGCCTAATACCGCATCCATGAAGGGCTGCATCACTATTTGGTGTGTTCAACACGACACAAAAAATATAGGGGTTTTGCATTTAAAGATTATATTTTTACACTTGTGAAAGAAGCACAGGGATCTGCATCTGCTTGCTGAAAGACCCTGGAGATCATATGCATGCTCATGACTCATCCTGCTTGATATTAGACACTGTGTTTGTTTAAATTGCACAACATACTGATCCCACCATGTACCAACTGCTTCCTCTTGTTATGCATCTGGATCTGTGGTTGTGCCGCTTCATGCATGCATATTGAACAGTGAAGCCAAGTGATATTGTGATTGCTAATTCCATCCTCTGGTTGGGCAGGTCACTCATATTCTAACTGTGCGAAAAATAAATAAATGATGCTAACTTCAGCCCATACCTTGTCAGCATGTTTGATGTGGTGGGTAAGTGGTTTGCGCTAATAATTTGATTTGGAGAAATTGCATTTCATTTCCTTGCAGATCAACCATCTGAATATTCTGCTTATCCGCTATATTAAAAAATTTTCAGACAGGCAATAAACATCAGTCTTGATGCTCAGCTGAATTCTCAGTAGCAGGAGCATTACGGGCTAACAGGTACGGCTGAGCGCTGAGCAGAGATCTGTTGTCAGCCTGAGTGGCAGGCAAGTGTCTAGAATGCAGGCCAAGCCAAAACAAATTAAACCTCTCTTTCTAAAACACCATTGAAGTCTCAGTGCCTGGAATCCACTGCCAGGCTATGTAGCAAGCGTTTAAGTGAGCAGGCCAAAACCTATTCCTAGGTGTAAGAGGAACAGCAAGCACGTAAACCCACCGGAACTCGCATGCTGGTGTTCAGCAGTGACAAACTCCAGGCCATGCTGACTCCAGTTGCTAAGGACCTATTTCGATACTCAAGTAGGCGAGTGGGTGTTTTTCTTTCTCTCTGCTTTGGAATAGAACCAAGCCTTGTGAAAAGTGTTTCCCGCACCACCTTACCACCCACCTCCACCCCGTTGCCAAATTTATGCTAGAAGTGTTCAATAATCCATGTGCAACAAAGAAACATTCTTGCCTGAGAAACTACCTGTGAAACAATCTTTGCAGTATTGAAACCTGATGGTACAAGCATAGAAAACCTAGAAAGTGTCACTGGACTTCCTTAGGCATTTGGTGTCCACTACAAGCTAATAAGAACTTTCACCATCAAGGGCATTGCATTTTCTTCTGTGCTTGTGAGAATATGATTGGCATATCTTTAACAGATACGATGCTGTCTGTGTTAGCATTACCAAGCATAACAGCCTCGTGTGCTAATCTTTGACTATCCAAACTGTACTGAGATTTTTCTGTGTCACTTGTAAGACTGTTTTCCTTTTATCGTGTATTTTCTCACATGAGCAAAGCAGGAGGTTAGTCCTCACTGCATCAAAAACCAGGCATAACTCAGTTTACTGCAAATATTTGGGATCTAAGGCCAGCTGAAGGAGAAAGCAAAGTCTTCCTTAAGCCTCGTATGTTTTGCCAAAATGATTTTCATCAAAGCCCTCTAGTTCTGCACTGAACTGTTCCAGATATCAAATACAGTAATTTTTTTTTTGCGTACAAAATGTCTCCTTTAGATAAATTAGTCCAAGAGTGAAATCGTTTTCATACCCCGAGAAAATTGCTTGATGTCTGGTCATTAGCATAGCTCAGAGCTGGAGCTGTTCTATAGATATTTAGCATTTGGAGCAGCACATGGAACCAGTTGGGATGAGAACACAATGTACTTCCAAAAAAGAAATCTTTCTCTTAAACAGAGGAGGATAGTTAATCGCTGGGAATTTCATTCTCAAACCCCAAGCATTCCTTTTTTTCTTATTAAAATTGCAGAAACGTCTTCGACCTCTTTAAATATCAATATTAAAATGTTCATATCAGTGAAATCCCTGACTCATATGTCAGTTATTTGTGTTCTGATGAGCAATTCTTTGTTGACTAAAATGCCTCTGTAGGCTGCTATAATTTGTTTTAAAGTTACTAGCTGATAGGGCAAGGTGATTAATATTTTCTTTGCCAGGGTCACTCTTGATTTTCTTTCCTGTTATGTTATATAACTGTAATACTGTTAATGCATTTATGTAACGTGAATTGCATTTTGCAGAGGAACAGATATTTGTGCAATGTGTAGCTGTAATAATATCCAACTTCTCTTCAGATTGGTGATTTGAACAGTGTCTCTCTTCATGGCTTCACCTTGGTGAAACCTGAGGTGGATTGTGAAGATGATGGCAACAACATTCAGGTTTATTATTAAGTGGGTGAAAATAATCTGACAGTTGAAAATTTGGATCCATGGGAAAGACTGAGTTATTATGATGGTCTTCTCAAGAGATGTCTTGAAGCAGAAGGTCTTAGGGAAGCTACATCAGCCCCTGCAGCTGCACAGGCTGGAGCCCCATTTTGTAGACTCAGCCCTTCCCTGCCCTTCCTCAGGGACACAGGCTCAGCTAGCATGCAAAGTGGTCAGCAGTTACAGCAGAGTGAGCTTCTTCAAGAGCCCCTTGATGTCTCTCATGGATGTGGAAACAGCCAGGCACAGGTATGGTGGGGCTAAAGCAAGGGTGTAGGTGCACTGAACAAAGCACCCTTTAGCTGGCTGTTGATCTGGTTTTCTTCATCCAGTAATAGCGTATCTCACCTGAACCCACTGTTAAAGAGCATCCTCCTCCGTGTGGATCCCATATGACCAAGCATTACGAGGAATGATGCATGACAAAGGTGTTCCAGAGGTCACCAATATGTGGTGTTGATTACAAGTGCTTTATCTTGGTAGAGCTGTCACCTTTAAGTGAGTGTCGACTGCAGGTGTCTGGGTTATCCTCAAAAGGAGTATTAGGGATTTACCTAATCATAGAATCATTTAGGTTGGAAAAGAACCTTAAGATCATTAAGTCCAACCGGTAACAAAGCACTGCCAAGTCCACCAATAAACCATGTCCTTGAGCCCATGCCTACACGTCTTATAAATGCCTCCAGGGATGGTGACTCAACCACTTCCTTGAGGAGCCTGTTCCATTGCTTGATAACACTTTCTGTGAAGAAATCTTTCCTAATATCCAATGTAAACCTCCCTTGGCACAACTTGAGGCCATTTCCTCTCGTCCTATCACTTGCTGCTTGGGAAAAGAGACCAGCCCTCACCTTGCTACAACCTCTTTCCAGGTAGTTGTAGAGATGGATAAAGTCTGCCCTCAGAGTGTGTGTGGGATACATTATTGCTTTAAGATGAAAGAAAGCTGGTCACAGTGAAGTGCCATGGACCTGCAGGAACAGTAACTTTCTAGTTTCTCTAAGTTCAGTTTGGATTGTTGAATTGTCAGCTGTCTCTCCTGTGTCTGGTCCTTCTCCTGTCTGTAGACTGTGTAGGACATTGGATAGGGCCAAACGGAAACCTTTTAAAAAGCACCAACACCTGAACAGCGCATTGTGAAATTTTTGCCATAGAAAGTGCCAAGAAGGTCTCCACTGCTCTTATCGAGACTTAATTTCTTCTGGAAACATCTTCAGCTTTTGAAAGCACCAACAGCTTGCGCATCAGGCTGTCAGACTCTCCTCTGGTGCTTGTGTAATGCCTGGTTCAATTGCTGCAATTGGCAGTATCTACGGAAGAAGCAGCCGAATAGGAAAGAGCTACACATCGTCCAAAGGCATAATTTACTTGTCTCAGGGGATTCACAGTGTTTGGTGGCTAATAGCTCAAGTATCTTCCATTCTGTAAAAATGTTTATGCTGAGGTTAACAGGGAAATTTATCCATGTGAGGGAAGTATGTTTTGGAATATTTCTCAGTTTGAAGTCTTTGGTCTCAGTAATTTGCTGTGTGTTTGTCCCTTCATCACCGCAGCTTCTAATGAACAGGATAGACAAACATCTGCCAGGAGTGGTTTAGGCATTGCTGATCCTGCTTAGATCACCCTTTGGGGTCCATTTCATCCCTGTGGTGTCTGAAACTGTGGCTTTCCAGGCCTACTCTTATGAGCTTCTAAAAATGTTTGAAGATTAATGGTTTGTGATGAAATTGCTACTTCCAAAGAGCATTAAAGCAGCTGTGATACAACAGGATTCAAAATTGCTAGCGACTTGGTGTATATCGAATTTAGAGAGACTAAATTGCTTCTTCTAAACTTTACTGCTGTGTAATTGTCTAACAGTTTTTTAAGAATGTCCACTGAGAACACAGAGGGTTTTGGTCCTGTCCCTCCTGCCGCCACCCTTCTCCTGGCAGCTAAACTGAAACTTCTAGATAAATTACAGAATACTAGTTAAATAAGACAACAAATAGATTTGCTCTTTATGATTTTTATGTAAATAGTAGAAATCTTGTGGAAGCTATCATTGCCTGCAGTAGGAACCACAGAAATAAAGTGCAGAAATGCCTGATCGCACTCAGCTGTTTAGGTGAACAGAGTCAGGGGGCGATAGGACCACAGGGCAGAGCAGAGGCAGAACTCTCTTTGTAGATGGATGCCCAAATGTTTCTTCCCCCTGACAGCCTTGCTCTGTGTTGCTATTACTGCTATGTTACGTGACTTCTCAGTTCTTATCTGTGGTCCCCCGCACCCCGCTGCTGTTTAATCAGAGGTTTTCAGGTGAGAGCACATTACCACATCCATGAAAAATGTTTTGCTGCCATGTGATTCGGTAGTCAGTCATTACCTTATTATCAGATAAAGCCTATCTGATTTGAGCGTTTTATTCACTGTTGAATAAACATTTCTGATATTTTTATTTTTTTAATGGGAATAACTGGAAGAGGAAAGCTCAGTTATTGCCCGTTGGAGGCAGGCCAGTTTAAAAGGCGCCATCTTTTTTCCTTTCAGTTCCCCAGCAGGATGCACTTTTAATCTGTTCCCCCTTTAGGAAAGTGTAGGGCCATTCCTAGCTGTTGCAGAGCCAACAGCAAATAGGTGTAACTGTCAGTTTGGGTTGACGTGGGCAGGGATTGGATCAGATTTCTAATGCCTTTGATCCAGGACGCTAGTGAAATTAGGGAAAAGGAAAGCGGAAGTATGTAGCAGTGCTCTATGCATAAACTGGGAGCTCAGTTCTCCCCCAGATGCACCAGTTGCTGTATAACTCCAGGCTGGTTTCCAGGTCTCTTCCTCCTGGTGAGCAGCACCACACTCCTCAATGAATGCTACTGCTTTCAGATAATACTAACCCAACAGAAGTCGAGAAAAGCAGTGCCAGTGGCCCTAAGATCTACAAGACATATCATCTGTGCAGCTGAGCGAGCAGGCTCGGCGAGGGAGATTCAGTTGCCAAACCAGTCTGGCGTTTTTTTCCATCTGAGAAGTAGGAACATTAGCTGTGCAGAAGGGAGCTCGGCAAGCAGGAGTTGATGGAAAGAGAGACTTAAGCATTATTTCTAGGCTGTGGCTGTGAATGGCCTGATCTTCTTTCCTCCTCCTCCTGCACAGCACCACAAGTTGTCAAGGATGCAATGATGGTTCTGCTTTCCCAGGGGTGAGGAGAAGGGAATTACCGTGTGCAAACCGAGACCACCAAAGCAAATTGTTAGAAGCGTGGTTAGGGATAAGGGAACATTTTTTAAAAAGAATGAAAAAATATAACCCCAAGCACCAGTGTCAAGTTTTATTTCTGATGGGGAAAAAAATCAATATGATAAAAAGGATTTTTTTTTTAAGGAAGGATTTGGGAATTTAATACTTCTTTCTGAGAAATTTAAAAAGATTTCTCCTTTTTTTAATATAACAAAAGAATTTGAGGGGAGAAAGAGACAATTTTCCACATTTCTCACATTTTTCTAAAACTTTCCAACACCATTTTCCAGCAAGGGGGGAATAAAGAGGACATTTTTTCTGTGATAATTCCCTTTTCTCAAGTATTTTCTTTTAAAAACAGTTTCTTTAGCTTTTTAAATAAGAAAAAGCTTCTAGGGACAAAAGTTTCCACTCTTTTGTTAAGATTTGACAGAAAACCTCCAATAATCTTTGGCTGGAATGACAAATACTGCCATATAACCAATGTTTCCCTTTTCTTTATTCATTGTAATTCTGTCTGTGAGTCAGCTTATTCTTTCAGCACCATTGAATTAACAGAGGTGGCCTGGGGGGTTTTTTTTTTGGTTGTTTTTTTTTTGTTTTTGCATTCACAATCAGAACTCAGAACTGCTCTTTAAGTCTGATTTTCCTAGGACAATAGACTAGTACAAATGTGTAAAGGAAATGTTTCAAATTAACAACTCCATCAAGAATTTTAAAAGCTACAGTGTTAACTGCACACAGAGTCCATCCTTTATTATTTACTGCGACCCCTACCTTCAAGGCTGCCCAACTGTTTTCGCTCAAACCCTTTCTGATAGATGGTCACAATTCTCCTTAACTTTCACCCCATCCAAATCTTACGGTCTTGGTTTCTGTACAAATCTTGTGTAATACCTGCAGCTTAATATCTCCCTCTTCCACTTTAACAGTCAGGTTGCAGTTCTTTTTTTTTCTGGCATTTTAGTGCTGGTGTGATGCAATGAAGTGATAATTTCTTTAGCACAGTTAGAAGTTATGTGGGAACACGTATAACAAATCCATTACACAGGACTGGAGACAGGAGCGAAGTGTTGACAAAGGGCAGGGCTTCAATATAGTGTTTGTGTTAGCTCATTCTGCTTCTGGTAAAATTCAGTTTGCCACTTCCATAAACTGGGTCTGAAACCAGGTTAGTGATTGCAATCAGGCTGGCATTAATGCTGAGGAGGATTGTCTTTGGAGAGATAGGCTGGGCTGGGCTGATTGTTACACGGGATGGTTAAATTCAGGTTGGATAAACAATGAGCCCTAAGGCAAGACAAGAGTGCTTGTGTTCTTTTCTTCTTTTTTCTTTTTTTATGTTTTTCATAAACTGTTACAGCAGTTTTTAGCATGTTGACTGTTCCCATTATGATAAATGCCTGATGTCTGAATGATACTGAGAAAAGAAGCACCATTCAAAGAACATCTCTTCAAAGAGTAGCAGTGGCTTTGCAGATTCTCATACAAAGGCTCTTCACTATCATTCCAAAACCTTGAAATACTATAGAATATATTGAATTCATTGAACATTCGCACTAGAGGTGTTGAACTGTCTTGCATTCTCAGTGTACCTCTAAGTTTTGTGTACCTTGGTTTTCCTGTCTGCTGAAGGAAATAATGTTATTTGCTAGCTTTTACAAGTGATTTGAGATTTCTGTGAGCACAGTAAACACACCAAAACACTGATGTTATTAAAGTTACAAATCCAAAACCTAAACCCATGCGATGAGATTTTTAAGACTGTATATAAAGACTTGGTGAAATCAAAAGACTCCAGAAAATGGCTTGTTTCTATTTTCTGAGAGATTGCCTGGGAAATCTTTTCCTTAATGCCGCTTTTGGATGAAAAGACTTACAATATGTTTGTCTAACTCAGGCAGGTAGGGAGGATGGTGATCTTTCTTTTACAAATGGTTCTTTGAAAGGTGATAGATGATCTACCAAGGGACAAATCAGATAGGAATCTGAAGTCACGTGGCAGCTTTTCCTTAGAGTGATGAAGTCTTCTTTTGTTAACACTTGGATGCTTGTGTAGTCCATCAGGTTGGGTCAAATGGATGTATCTGATCTCTCTCAGTGAAAAAGCATCTGCTCTATGGTGACCAAGGAGTAACAAAGCCTCTAATCAGGTGAGAGACTGCTGGTGGACAGGTGCAGGTGCTTTTCCGTGTCTTTCAACATCTGTAAACTCCAGTGCTCTTAAAGGAAGTTTCCACAAAAGTTACATGCATTTATTTCCACTGTCACCCCCCCTCCAGCTCCTTTGAAAAGCTGTGCTTTGAAAATATATCTGTGAAGTTGGTAAAGCGTAATAGAGCACACTGGCTTTCTGTTAGAGCAAGACTTTCTTCCTCTCAAAAATTCCTTCCTCACTTTTGCAGTTAAGCCTGCTCTAAGCCAGCAGCCTCTGTGTGCGTAGTTGTGTCTCACAAAGATACAATCATATGCAAAACATCTCCTTAAATAAACAGCCCCCTCCTACAAAAGGCAGGTATGCCAGAGGTTAAAAGGGTCAGCTCTTTGTTAGATTCCTCCACCACACGGCTGGAAATTTCCTGTGTGGGATTTGCCTGCACATACACACGTATATACATAGCCTACCTTATTTTATAATATATACAGAGAGAGTGTGCTAGAAATCTGTGTATACAAGCGTGTATATGTACATATATATGTGTGTGTGCTCATGTATATGGCTTTTTGAGCTAAGCAATAGGCAACCCCTGGTTGATGCAAAGTAAAGCAAATAACTCCTCAGACAGGCTTGCAAGAAGGCAAAGTCTGTTACGTATTAAGTGGATGGAGTAAAAGAGGTCACAGTTTATTGTTTGCTCTTGGGTTGCTTGCTCAGTTTTGCCAGGGTGGAGAGCTGTGGGGCAGATTTGGAAGATGAAGTAACTGGGGGAAAAGGTCCCTGAAAGCACATGAAATAGAGGTGAGCACCTTGGCATCTCCCTGTGAGCAGAGGCATTTTTATTTTTTTAGGAAAGGAGTGCCAGCTTCTGGAACATACTCCTCTTCAAACCTCTTCAGGAGCTCACAGTTGTCTATACTGGGCTGCTCTGAAATGTTTTCCCAGTGCCACTGGCAGCACTTATCAGCATGTGAGCAGGAGCACATTGGTACAGGGACCACAAGGACATCAAGCTCTCACGATCACAGCGAGAGCTGCTGCATTTGTCTCTGTCCAAGCAGAGACCCAGGCATTCATTCCTGAGTGTCATGGCAAACCTAAGAGTGCTTATTACCATGCTACTCACGTGAGAGAACCAAAGTGTATTGCTGGGGAGTTGTAGGTGAGAACAAACCCCGCTGCGGTATGTGCACTCCACTCAGTGCATCAGGAGGTTGTTTAGAAATCTTGAAGGGAGTGGAGCTTGTATTGCTGAAGTCTGTGTAACATCTGTAGTTTATATGATGTTACTTGGGCAGCAGGGTCAGGCAGAAGGATAGAAAAGCAGGAGCGGTTAATCACTGAACTCTGCTATTCTGAGAGGAAAGCGCAATGAGCTTGTAAACGTCTGTGTAAGTGGATTTCTTAACGTGAAGGGCTACAATGAGCAGTTATACCTGAAGCATTTTATCAAACGCAGTAAAGCTGGACTGCGCTGGCTGGGAGGAGAGTTTAGTTCACTTGCCCTTACTGAGGCATATCAGCTGATTAGGAGTGATTAGAGGGGTATGAAAGAGTGATCAGGTGAGTAGCTACATGCACCCCTTCCTTTGCTGATATATTTTATTTGAGTGCTGCAAGTCCAAATCAAGAACTAAGGTGGGAATGAGGAGGGTAGCAGGAAAGCAGTGCTAGAAGTTGTGCTGTGTCCAGGAAGTTGTAGTAATTATATTTTTCAGTTCAACAGCTCAGGATAAAAAGCCAAGAGAATTTCATTCTTGTGCTTGTGCATGCATCCACTTTCCTCATAGGAAAGGGTAAGGAAGTAGTCCTTGTTTTCATTATTGCCACAGGGATTTGTCTTGGCAATTTAACTCCTGTTTCTTATAAGCCGGGGGCCAACAGAGAAGTAGAAAATGAAAATACAAAGGAAGTTCAAAACTGCAAACATGTCTTTTCTCCGCCCTCTCCCATGACTCTTCATTTGTTATTGAGGGAAGATGGGAAACGTCTTTCTGCTCCTCTGAAGGTCAGCGTGCTCTGCACCCAGCACGACCGCGTACAAGAGTGCTTCTCTGCACTTGGGCCCATTGTGGTCTCCTGTGGCCCCAAGGAGATGAGGGGAAAATGTCCCATCAACTTGGAACCCTGTAGTCAGTGTTTTTCACTTGTACGGTCTGATCTGAAATCCTTCTTGCAGCAAGTGCTGCTGAGAGCCAGAAGAGACATCTCCCCCAGCCCCTGTTCACTGCAGAACAGGTCCTGTGAGACCTGTGTTCTCCCTCTGGTGAGAAGGCAGGAAAGCAACTCTTTCACATCAGTTGTGTAAGAATAAGCCAAAACCTCTCTGATTTTTCAGGTTATTTGTGAGTGTTGGCAAGACCAGTGCTCGTTAAGCAACAGCTGGTATGTGAGACTTCTCCACAGCAGCTTACTTCAAAACCCTAATGTTTTTCTGTCAACAGAACATCTGTGGTGGTGAAGAGGAAGAATAACCTGAATAAATCAGAGTAGCATGCAGCATCCTTTCTAAATTTTGAAAAGTCAAAAACTCTGGAACTCAGTTACCCCTGTTTTCAGGCCAAATTTAATGCCACCAATTTCAAGTTATTTCTCATTTTCTGTGTAAATGAGAGAAGAATCAGAAGAACTTCTACTAACATCTAGTGTGTTAGGACTAAGTGAGAGGAAGGTAATAACACAGTGGATAAATGCCTTCAAAAGAAAAAAAATTGCTTGTTAGGTTGTTTCTCTCTGGAAGAATCAGTAGTTTAGCAGTTGTCTTGTTCTGCAAGCTGTATCTAGGTACGTTTGAGATACAAAGGAGAGAACATTTCAGTTGAAAGTGGTAGAGTGAACCCTGGAACAAATTGGAGGTACACAGGTCAATTCTTGACTCCTTTGTATCAAGATTAGAAGTGCTTCTGGAAAACGTGAGTTAGGTATATGCGAACTTTTGATTCAACAGGAGTATGAAATACAATGATTTATGAGATACTGGAGGTATCACTGGTAGTGATCTGGAAGATTTTTTTTAGACATAAGGGCTGTGCATCTATGAATGACATCTCTCAAATCTTTGGCAGACCAAAGATAAACCTGGCCAGGGAGGTGGCAAGAACCTGCCAAATTCAATTTATTAGGAAGGAAAGATTTAAGCAGTGTACAGGAAAGTATCACTGCCCCACATCAGAGAAGTATAAACAGAGAATAAGCCTCAAGCTTTTTCGGTATGGAAAGCCTGGAGATATGAAACATCACTCAGTGAAGCTACGAGTTGTTCATATGTAAGTGGGTTATTATACAGCTGAAATGAGACTCCTGAGGCATCAAAATAACACCAAAAGCGATCCTGGAAAAGGTGGGAGTGGTGCTGTGTACTCTCATAGCTTTCACAAAAATACATCTTCAAGGAAGAGAATAGCTGAGCCTTTGGAAGGAAGCAAGCGCTTCAGGAGAAATTTTACAAATGGAGGTCACTTGACAAGTCAAAACTGGCTCTCCTACTTGACCCAAACAGGATATCGCTATCTGGAATCTTGTCACAGCAGCATGCGTTTCATAACCAGCAATATTTGCAGCATACTTTACATTTAGAGGTGTCTCTGTTGCTGCCTGGATGCTCATCACTATACTTCTGCTTGAATTGACTTGTGGTGTGGATTTTAATGGGAACTCACCCGTTTGTCCCTGAAGAGAATTTTGCCTGTGGTTTTCAGTCAAGACACTTGAAAGTTGCTTTGAATCCATCTTTATGGAGCTTGGAGTTTTAATTGCTATGCTTTGAGTGGATTTACTGGAGGGGGGAGAACTCTATGTTTTAAAAGCATCCCCCACCAGCTTAAATTAAAATACACAAGATGTGGCAACTCAGGAGCAATTAATTTCAATAATTATGTAGCTAGTTATTTCAGAGACAAGTCTGGGTGGCAGTGTGCGTGCCAGGTTGTCCCGCCATTCTTCATCAGGTGTGACCTGATGCAGAGGCTCAACTGACTTTGCTGCAGCTCGGCTCACATGCATGGACTAAAAAGTTGGTCTGTGGCATCTCCTGTGGCTTCTCCTTTGAAACCTCAGTTATACCTTTGCTCAGCTGTGCTGACTGTACTTGCCTTTTCCTCTCATGTTCTTGCCAGTCTCTCCCCTCCCATCCCTGAAAGATACTGTGCTCTCATTGTAGGAGAATGCCACGTTCATGTCCCTTACCAGCTCCAGGTTTTGACTTCCAGCAGTAAGGCATCCACAACAGTAAATTAAAGATGAGAGAGAGATTTTGGCTGTGAAGATCAAATGTGTCTGAGTGAGCAACTCAGCTTAGTGTTCAGATTCATTTAAGTGGAGGCTTCCCCTCCCACCTTGTCCTACCACTTTCACACCTGTAAGCAGGAAAGTTTTTTGCCTTCAGTAGCTGTGGTAGAGAATCTGACTCTCTTGTTCTCAGTAGG
>NW_010425028.1:89871-94628 GCF_000710305.1 Buceros rhinoceros silvestris | reverse complement strand
TAGGGAAAGGAGGGGGTTTGTCACTTCACCTCACCTACAGAGTCTGGCCTGCTAACATTGTTACTTACGAATTTGAGTGTGAGAACGTATTTCACAGCTCATATGAGAGTTCGCTACTTCGACCGTTGAGTTCTTGTGGCTGTTGGTGATGCAATCATGTTGGGAAGGTGCAGCTCCAGCAGAGCAACTTTCCTTTGAACTCCTGCTACAGCTATTAAAAATAGGTCTGGGTAGAGAAAAGGAGGTCTAGTTTTCAAGCATATATTAAGCTAATCTATCTGGCATTGTAGACTGATAACCGATCGAGACAGTAGTGATAGAGCCTATCTCCTGAACATTAATAATTTTACTCAATCAAAACCAGTTTGATGTACAAGATACAGTTTAGTATACCAGGTGAGGAGGGTTAAGAATCTGATGTTTCCCATAGCTAACTCCTTTTTCCTCTTTTCCCTCCCAACTCCCCCCAAAAAGAAAAGCAAACAAAACACAAACCAAAAAACAATGGTCTAGCTGCCAGCTTCTGCCTTTTTTTTTTTTAAATTAATTACTTTACACAATGATAAATCAGAAGAGAAATCCCACAATAAAAACCACTGCGTGCAGGTAAGTAGAGATTTCAGAGATATAAAGGACCATTATTAAAAGCTGAGCCAATGCATAAAAATGACAAATACTGGCTGGCAGAGAAATCAGCTGTTTGGAGCTACTGTCTGAATGATATTAAGGATACTGATTAACCAAAATGATGTATGGATGACTTGTGTGAGACTTGCACAAAGGAAGAAGTAGTTAGTTACTTGTTTTGGGTTGTACTTCTGCCCTGTGCCAAATCTGTGTTACATAAACGAGCTCAGCTCAGTTGATTTCATTTTTATTTGTGGAAGCTGTATCTCACAGTTTCTGTGTGTTTTACATAGCCTCTATCTTCATGGAAGCACAAGCCAAAATTTTCAGAAGCATCTAAGAAATGCAAGAGGTTTGAAATCTACAGAGTGTGGGATCTAGATACTCTTATAATGAGGCTTGCGAAAACTGTAAGTTCTTTTCCAATTTCAGAGCAAGACGCTTTAGGGTGGTGGAAGATGTTCGTGCTGGCTTCCATCTTGTTCGCCCATGCTAATTGGAGAAAAAAACACACCAGAAAATTATTGTCATCTTAACTGGACTCAAAAACTCTCCCTTGTGGCCTTGTGCCTACTTTTCCTCTGATGGGATCTAGGATGCCGGCACAGAGAGAAGAAGGAAGCCAGGCAAATGAGCGCATGCTGCAGAGATTCATACTCTGGTCCAGAGGAGGTTGCGTAACTTGGGATGTCTTTAGCTGAGCTATTTTGGGGGTCTGTGGCAGCTAGGCTAGCACTGCCCACAGTCGTGGGTGAAAAGGAGTCCATAAGGCATAATGAAAAGTGAGGTAACCCTTCTTTCTTCCAGAGAAGTAGAAAACAGATGCATCCCTTGCAGTAGTCATAAAAAGTAAAGAGGGGTTTCCAGGGAATGGGATTGCCCCAGTGCTCTTTGTTTATCCTGGGGCTGATACTAAGCTACTCTGTTGTGCTTGGTGGGGTTACCTCAGAGTGAAATGAGCACTGATGACAGCCCAGGTTGGGGCCTCATCAGTAACTCATTGATGCATTCGTAACTCACTTTCAGAGCTGGTGTTACTTTTGGGAGAACTCAGGTAACTTACGGAGCATCCCTCTACTTCACCCTGTGCTTTGAACTGGTAATAAAAAAAACATGTATTCACTATATTAATTTTTAGATTATCTCACTGTTTTCCTTTCCAAATTAACAGCAGCTGGTGTAAAAAAATAGAAACAAACAAATGAAAAACCAGACCTAACACTCCTTCATCCCATACAACTGCAGAACTTGCGCGTTTTTAGTGAGAATGTGTTTTGCTAGAAGCACAATCCAAAGGTACTTTCCAGAAACGCCAGCGACTGACGCACTGCTTTAATTTGTTGTGGCCATTATGGTTGCTATGATATGCTTTAAGCTCCCAAGGGATGACCCTGACCTGTGTTTGAGCATGGCCAGTTCAAGCGTCTTTTTGGTAGGTCTGGCAGGATTAAATTTGCTGGCCCAAGGTGAAAGAGCTAATGCCTGTCTGCTCCTGCCACCAAGCTGGAGAAGCGCCCTAAAGAAAACCTCGGCTGGCTGCTGCTCCTTCTTTTGTGTGGTGAGGAATTTGGGGAAAGTAACAGCTGTTTTGGCCCCTGCAAAATGGTAGTTCATACTCCTCTGCACTCACTCTCCTTGCCCAGAGCAGCAAGCTTGGCTTTCCCAGCCTCTGGCGTAGGCAGCAGCAGGGAGTCTGCTGCCTTAAGCATCTCCCTTTATTACCTGGGAGGAGACAAAATGCTCACTAATCCTCACCACACCACAGATGTCTTGAAAAAGCTTGGACAAGTTGTGTTGCTTAGCACAACTGTAACCTGCTCCAGAAGCTTTGGTATCCCCATGTCTTCTCTCTCATCTCACAGGGGAAGCGAAGAGGAGGATTGTGTAATGGCTGTGCTGTGGAAGTTGCTAAACACAGGGATTTTTATTCTTTTTTAAAACTCCTAGATTGCCCCAGAACATCACTGCCCCTCATATATCTGCAGGAGAGGGGAAGAAAACAGAGCCAGATTTCCTGCTAGTAATTATTTTACGTAGGCTAAGCAGAGGAGGAATTGAGGGAGGGGAAAGCGGTGCAGAGAATGATCTCACCGAGGGAAAGACAAAATGCAGAAGCCAGAGCCTTGCCTGGAACCAGCTGGCCTCTTAGCTGGCCTGCTATAGGGCTCTATCCGGCTGAAAAGCAGCCTGCTGTACTTTTATTTGAGACAAAGCAAGTGGCTGAACATGGATGGCACAGCAAGGGCTTTTCTTCCACTGCACATTAAAAGATCCTTCCTGAGTGAGTCCAGGAACAGCAAAAGTGTAACCTCATCTGGTTTTGGCCGGGAAAGTTTCATTCTCTGGGAGCCTGCCTTCCAGGGACTTTTCAGCAAACAATAAAATCATGAAACAGAGCTAGACCTAATGGCTCTTAATTGAGCAGATCTCCCCTGGAATGAGTCGGTTGTTTATTGCTTTGCAGCCTGCAGAATTTGACCCAGCATTTGGGTTTGGACTCCTATTTTTCTCTTAGTTGAAGGACAAACAGAAAGAAAAGGAAAACAAACACAAATTTTACAGTGAGTTTTGTGCTGAATTCTGCTCCCTAGTGTTTTTTGAGGTTTCTAGTGGACTGCAAAGGAACAAAGAATTTTTCCTAGTGTAAGGAGTTCTCACGTAGCATAACATCAGCCTGACTCCCCTTCTTCCTCCATCTCTGCAGCATCTCATGTATAGGATAGGGAAGAACTAGGTGCAACTGGTATACAGTGTGCTGGGTACCAATAGATCCGTCAGCAGCTCTGCTATGGACAGATGATCTTGGCACTCATGAAGAACATGACTACCTAGTTTGGGAGTAGAACTGGGTCTTTATAGCACTTAGTTACTACAATTTGTTGAGCATGAGAAAGAAGCAGCAGGCAAACAGAACAGGATAAAATTTACGTGTTCAAGATGTCATTAAGTTTTGCACAGAAAAACTTTTCTTTGCACTGGAAATGTGAATGAATGTGAGTCTGCCTGAAGTGGTTTGGTTTTGCCCTTATGACCACGAGAATCAGAGTTCCCCATTACCCAAAGCTATCTTGACAATAGGAAGCAGATAATGGGACATTTCTGTCACCACTAAGGAGGGCTCCCATTAAATTGCTTGTAGGTCTTTGGAAAGGTCAGTCAAAGCTTAAGCAACCCCCCGTTGTTTGACAACAGCAGAGCTCAAACTCCACGATCTTGGAGAACTCTGCTCTTTGAAAAAGGGGGATGTTTAATTACCTTCTGAAAGCTGGCAGCAGGACAGGATGCGAGGATGTTTTCTTTCTTTTGTGTCAGTTGAACAAGTTACTATTTTGGTACATGAGAGCAAGTAACCCACCGCACTGAGGGAGACTGTCCCTTCCTCTGACCTGCTGTTGGAGAAAAGCAAAGGCAGGAGGATATTAGTGAAGGTGAGCCTGCTGCAGGAAGGAAGCCTTGACATAAGAATGTTTGTGGAAGGGCAGGCAGGAGTTCCTGATACCTTTCTTAGTGCTGTATTGGTATGTCAGTTCCGTTTGCCTTTAAATATACACTTATTTATTGGCCTTGCTTTGCAGGAAGACATAGGTGCAGTTGCAGGAAATTGACTGCTGTCACTTTAATGAAATTTGCTTTCATCATCAAAGGAACTGGCAAACTGGTTTCAGGAGTTTTAATTTTTCAAATTGCAATGCATCTGCTCCCTCCCAGGGGCAGTCTTTCACAGTGCTTTTTTAATGCTTTTCAACTATATCTTTTTTTATTTTTTTTTCCAAGGGTTGGGATTTGTGGCATCTGAACAAGCTAAACAGAAACTGTGCCTCAAGGAGAAACATCTTCTTAAGTAATTGGAAGTAAACTTGGATGGCACGCCGTGTGTATTATACACGTTCACCTATGCACATGGTGGGAACGGAGCATTAGACATGCTACCTGCCACAGTCGAGAGAATGTAAACGTATGTGTCACATGCACTTGTGGTAAATGAGGAAAAGATCATTTGATTTGAGTATCCCTGGCCAAACCTGGCCAAGGGGTGGAGTATCCCTCATCCTAATTTTATGTACAGTACCTGGAGTGAGGACAAGCTCTTACTGTGCTAGTCCTTCCTTCCATCAGTGTTCAGGGGGATT
>NW_010425028.1:71820-89847 GCF_000710305.1 Buceros rhinoceros silvestris | reverse complement strand
GCTTGTTCAGCAGCGCCCCAGGGACTGTGGCTAAATACAAACTCTAAGGCAGTTTTGTTTCACCAAGGGCATGCTGACAAATCAGCAGGCACACCAGCTCAGTGAAGCGGTGAAAAGTTTGGGCCTAGCATGGATTTAGTAGGGCAAGCGTAGCCTTGTACGGACATGGTGGTCTTAGGAAATTGAAGTCTTCCTAGGAACAGGTTGCTATAGATGCTTATAGATGTACGAGGTGTTTATCCGTGGTGTGATGTATATGACACAGGAGAGGAAGAATCAGATCTAGGTTTGATATAGCCATGGGTTTATCTATTCATCATGGGCAAATTACATGGTCTTCCAGAACTCTGTTCTTCAGCTACGTACTAGTTTTGGTTGAGATAGAGTTAATTTTGTTCATAGTAGATTGCATAGTGTTGTGTTTCGGATTTGTGAGGAAAAGTCTTGATAACATAGGGTTGTTTTACTGCTGAGCAGTCCTTACACAGTGTGAAGGCTTTTCTGCTTCATCTACTGCCTCATCAGCGAGGAGGCTGGGGGTGCACAAGAAGCTGGGAGGGGACACTGCTGGCACAGTGGACCCCAACTGAGCAAAGGGATAACCCGTACCATATGATACCATGCCCAGCTAGAAAAACTGGGAAAGGAGGAAAGTGGGGCGGGGGGGGAAACATGGACATTCAGAGTTGTGGCATTTGTCTTTCTAAGCATCTGTTATGCATGATGGAGCTCTGTTTTCTGGAGATGGGAAGTAGTGAATTAATTCTGTACTTTGCGTTGTTTGTGGACTCCATTCAGAGTTGTGGCATTTGTCTTTCTAAGCATCTGTTATGCATGATGGAGCTCTGTTTTCTGGAGATGGGAAGTAGTGAATTAATTCTGTACTTTGCGTTGTTTGTGGACTCAGCTTTTGCTTTACCTATTAAACTGTCTTTATCTTAATCCATGAGTTCTTGCCCTTTTACCCTTCTAATTTTCTCCCCCATCCCTCTGTGGCTGTGTGGGACTGAGCTTAAACCAGGCTTAAACCATGACAAGGTGGTAGACCACAACATTCACTGGCTGTTGCTAACCTTTTGGACATCTATTTACACAGCTAGCCCAGAGCTCCTGTGTATCCATTGTCTCTGGTGCTAATGGTTAGCTTTGCTGTGGCCAGGCAAAGCAAGTGATTAAGAGTTTAAGCAATATTAAGAAAGGTCCACCATGCATCAGCTGTTCATCATCCTTCACCATACTGCAGACATGCAATAACCAGCCTCAAAGGCCCCAGGCATGATAGGTGTTGGCAGGCTGGACATAGCCACACCTGAGCTTGCTCAGCCAGACTCCAAGGACAGCCTGGAAACCCCTGCCCAAACAGCTGCTCATCAGGCTTGGAAGAGCTGTGAGTATTCTTAGTGAAAACTGTTCCGCTGATGGTTGTTTTGGCTGGTATGAAGGATGTAGTGGTTGGGCAGTGTATATCCCTGAACTGAAAATGTGGCATTTGTGATGCCTGGGTGGTTAGTTTTAATGCCACGTGTTAGGCAGAGGGACACTGTATAAGAGAGGTAAGCAGTGCTAACTACGTACTGGAAGAATGCTGCAATGCTAATAGGTGGAAACGGGCATGTGATATGTCTAAAATCTGTTGTTGCTGGTCAGTGCTAGTGCAGATTTATCCCTTCTGGTACTGTACAACTTTGGTTTCATGCACCTGTGACAATGCAGTTTTCTTCAGAAATATCAGAGAACAAAAAAAAAATCTCAGCATCTGACTCTGTACATTGGATCCCAGGTGTTACACATCTGATCAAGAGGTGGTGTAATTATGTAAGAGGAATTGTCCTCTAGTATTCATAACATTCTGTGTAATGCCTATTGTGGGTGTTACAGACCAGTCTTCTATAGATCCTCAATCATTTTCCTCATCACTCAAGCCTAGCGTAGAGGGAAGGCTTGCATCTCGACTGCCTGTGAACAAGGATATACCCCTCATCCCATCCTCGCTGGAATTTCTTGCATGCGATTTGTTATTGACAGAGTGAGCGTGTACGAAAAGTATTTTTTTCTTTGCCGTGCACACTAACAATTTTGTGATGTCTCTGTTTGACAACTAATTGGCTTCTTACCAAACATGAAAACAATAGGCACCTATTTTCAGCTGGGAAAGCCACACTCAGTACGTTCCCTGGCCAAGATAAAGCACTGAAGCAGCATGACACAAAGTGCTTCAAGCTCCATCCATGGCTTTTCTTTTTTTAATAGATCTGCTGATCAACTTACCTCTTTTCCTCCCACATCTTTCCTCTTTTAAGGTATTGACTTGAAAGTATGTTTTCCTGTAGTCTCGATTTTTCTTTTGCTCTAGCTAAGCTTCTATGCATGTGTTGCCTCTTGAGAACAGACATGGAGCTATGTGTGTTACTGAAGGAGATATCCGTTCACAGACTTGGTGAGAAGTTGGGAAGTCCTGATGTGATGAAAAAATATTGCTAGCCAGACTGAAAATGAAACCTTAGAAAAATGTTTGACATGTCTCTAGCTGTTATTGTTTCCTTGGTCCATACTGTCGCTATGTTTAATATGTGGAAACTGTTGAGAATAAATCAGATTGCTACAAAGATTACCCATACTTGAAATTCTAACTGCTTTAATCGACAGAGGAGTAGTAACTTATCTTTACATATTCCAGTGGGTAAGAGAGAAGGGTCACCCAACCTTTGTACATTAGCACAGATGTATTTCAAATATACTTCTCAGATGTGACCAAAGTTGGAAAAGGTTTTTGAAATCCCTATTTGTGGGATGAAAATGCATATGTTTATTCTAAGGCTATTTTACAGTCTTCCTATTTTTAACTAATCTTTGTAAATGCAACAAAGTAAACTCAGCCCAGGCGTAATTACAGAACCAAAAAACCAAATCAAATCAGTTCCTGCTTCAAGCATCTTTTGCACTATCTATATGTTCTTAAATTTAAGTTTCCTTCCCCAGTAGAATAGTCCTGATATGTAATTTTTTTCCCTTTGCCCTCCCTCCTCACTATGTCTTTGCCAACCATAACAGCATATGAAGCAGATGCTTATAAATCTTGAAGCCCACAAGGTTCCAAGAACATGCATAGCTATGAGTCTCTTAGTGCTATACCAGCATCTTTCTGAGGAAGGAGGTATAGCAGAAGACGAGAAGCTTTGTAAGGAGTGCTGACAGGATCCTACCACCCATAGCTCCCTGGCAGGTGGGGAGAGCATGCAGCATCCCTGCTATTCAGCTGTTTACGATTGTTTATCTTACACTCCTGATGTTTTGTTTAGTCAGTGGTGATTTGTAAAATACAACTGGTTTTGACTTCCAGGTAGACAAGGTCTATGGAGCAACCAGAAGGAATCCCAACGATTTGTTGCTGGCAGAGTGTTAATAAACAGTAGCAAGACCTACCTGTGTGGGTGGTAATTAATCACATCAATCAACCAAATCAGCTAGCAAAGCCTTTTTTTTTTTTTTTTTTTTTTTTTTTTTTTTTTTTTTTTTAATTTCCTTTTGTTCCCTGTCTCCTCCCACCTACTTGTTTCCCGGTTGTTGCTCCTCCTGGCAGTAGAGCTGGTGTTCAGCTAAGCAGTAGGTCAAATGCCATTACACAGCTGGGTTGCATAAACCTTGTGCCACCTCTTCTCTAATGGCCTGACCATTTAATGCTCTCAGCTCCATATAGCAGAGGACTTTCAGCCTATCTCTGAACGTGAATTTCTCTTTCTGGGTTTCCTACAGAAATGAACCAAAATACTCTCTCTGTGTTTGTAGACTTCTGTGTGCCTGTCCGTCCGAACAACCGTCCTGGGAATTTTTGAATTTGTTGTTTTGTTTTAGATACATTTGGTGGAGGACTAAAATCTTCAAAGATAGTAAGTTCCTACAATTTTTCTGAAATTAACGTGCAGAGGAGAAAGCAAGTGTGATGCAGGAAAAGGTACCATTGCAAACCCTTCTTTTACAAGGCACCCGTAATAAACATGGAAGAGAGACTTTACGAGAGATGGGACCAAGGGAAAAATCATCCTTCAAAGCCTGGGTAAGCAGCAGTGGTAACTAGGTGTGAGACACAAGTCTGTAGTTTTGTTTTCCAGGTTTCTGTTCTTTATTTAGCCCTTTATTATTTTTTTTTAATAGACTTGCTGATGTGAAACTGTAGACATTGCAGGAACTGGTACTTGCAGAAAAATGCAGACTCCAAGCCAGTAGGTGGAGTGACAGTGGCAGCTGATGAAGAAGAAAAGGTGACTCACTGCAGGAACTGGCTATTTCTTTAAAGACTTGACTCCTGTTTGCCCAGAAGTTGAAAACATTGACTGACAAGCATCATTATTTCTTGGTGGGTTGTTATTCTAAAATGCCTGAGAATTTTATGTGGAGGGGTTAATTAAAAATTAAAAAAAAAATAATCTCAAGACTAGTACAGTACCCAGTTTTCCTTCCCACCTATGCTATTTGGGGTTCCTTCACTTTTGACCTCATAATGGCATCTTAGGGCTGTTTTTAGTCACAATATCCATGCTGTCATTTTTCCCAGAGCTGTAGCTGAGTTTTTCAGATTCAGCTGAATTCAGCCATTACTAGAATCAAGATCTTGGCTGAGTATGATCTGGTGGGATTGAGTTCCCTATTGAGATAACTTTCCTCTAGCACTGATTCCACTTTTGTCTTGTACACCTAATGTAAGTCCTGTTAGATTGCTCTTGCATTTGGAGAAATGAAAATAACTATTGTAAAAATGTCCTTCTGAAGTTGTGGAGGAAAGATTCCCTATGGATAGGGAAAGGAAGCAGTGAAGGTCTTCCAGCCTCCTGTGATCTGTGGTTGTGAGACTTCCTGAACCAGAGGTGAATTCTTTGTATAATTATAAAATGCTATGAAGAATTCCAGCTGTAAAGCATATTGTAACATTAATTATCCCTGCAATTCTGTACTTGCCAGGAAAGAGCTATCTGAGCTGTTTTATCTCCCTGGTGGTGGTAATTGATTACTACATAATAGGCTAAGAAATACCAGAACAAGAAGAAAATATGCAGGAAATGTGCGGGTGGGAAATTTTTGCCATCATATGTAGCTGGGCAGATAGTAGTTTATTTCCATGCAGATTAAAACCTGTGAGCAGTCTTAACTTGTCTGGTATTTCTTAGCCTATTATGTAGTAATCAATTACTACATAATAGGCTAAGAAATACCAGAACAAGAAGAAAATATGCAGGAAATGTGCGGGTGGGAAATTTTTGCCATCATATGTAGCTGGGCAGATAGTAGTTTATTTCCATGCAGATTAAAACCTGTGAGCAGTCTTAACTTGTCTGCAGCGTTCATGCATCTTTTGCAGAAACTTAGGCCAGTTTTGCAGAAAACCTGGTTTGTGGGTACTCAGAGAATGTAAAATTGTGGTATTATGTGGTCTTTGTGTGAAGCTGGAGGAAGCGCAGAGCTTCACTCAAGCTCCTGAGAACCTCATACTTAGGCTGGAAGGCTCGAGGTGCATGTTCACATCCAGCATGCAGCCAAGGGAGATTTGCAGACAAGATGATAATCTGGTCTGCCGTGCAGCTGTAAGAGGCAGTTGATATTGAGGGGCTGCAGAAATTGTTTCTTAGTAGCTCACGGGTTATTTTTGGAACTTAATCCATTTAATTTCTTTAATGGCATAGGCAGCAATTGACATTGTGGAACATTGTGGACTTGCAATATTGTAGGCGCTAGCTTTTAGTATATTAAATAGCTCATTTTAACTCTGTCTTAAAATGGAATCCTTTTGCATCTTTCATTTGATGTTCATTACATAAGAAGCAACCATAAACCATGACCTTAGTCCTTGGCCTTAGTGGAAAGCATGTTGAATAAATGTTTCTCTTCATTGTGGTCCTTGGCAAGAACAGGTTTAATTTAGTGAAGTTAGAGTTGAAGTTTATTCCTGTCTGAATCATAACAAAGGCTGCATGTTCCTCAAGGCTTTAAAACTTCACTAGAGAGAAAAAAATATCCTAGATTAAACTACCTGAGCCAAAGCATAGGAACCTCTCTGTCTACTGTATAGATTTTACAGTAGATCCAGTTAATGCCACAGAGAGAAATAACATGGTTGGATGAAGAGTAGTGAAGTAATAGAGTCTGCAAGTAGCAAATTTCAGGTTTTATCTTCAGTGCTTTGTTAAAATGTCACTTGTTCTTCCAGTGATTTTAAAAATTTCAGTAATTTGTTGCTCCAGATTAAATCTGCCTCGCTTGAATGGAAATGACTTAAGCACTCAGCATGATATCTTAGACTCAATTTGCTATTCAGAGTTCAAGTTAAAAAAAACAACCAGCCAAACAAAAAAACAAACCACAGAATACAAAAATGAAAAACCCCAACAAACCTCTGGTTTAAGAATAACTTCAATCACACAAGGGCTCGGCAACTGGTTTGAAGGAATATTGCATCTGTGTTAGGTAAAACTCCCACAATCTAGGAATTTGTTGTTGGCAAAATTTACAAAAACACTGACATGACAATGCTTTAGCAGATTTTGTCCAACAACTCTGCAGTCTCCTCCTTTCTTGGAAATGGAAGGCTACCCGAAGCTGACAGTGAGGTTGGCCGCGTTGCTTCGTCAGCTTCCTTACTATTCAGTCCTTTACTTGTAGTTTCCTTTGGGCTGTCTTCTTCCCTTGCTCTTTACTTCAGTGTATTTTTTAGGGTCATTTGTGAATTAGAGTTTAAGATCTCCTCTCTACAACACAGCATGTCGGGCTGTCACGCTGCTGAACTAGCTTTTCTTATACCAGTTTTTTTTTCTCACCAAGGTTAGATGAAGTTGCTTCCACTAAAAGGTTGATTCACTTCTGTGATTGACAGGAAGGTGAAGAGGAGAATTGAAGGCTTCAGAACAGAAATTACTTTTCTAAATTAGGCATGTTCTGCTTCTTACAAAATAAGCTTGTCCAGCTCCAGTAGGACTTAACATTTTTAACGTTTTTTGCAACTCAGAAGATGGTAGACAAAAAAAGAAATTCTTTGTGATGCTATTAATAGCTACGAGTGCAAAAGTAGATTATGCCATTTTTCATTTAAAAGAAAAACGACATTTACACTTACAACCTGACTTCACTGAAGGAGTTTTACTATTTTCAACTGTTAAATTGTAAGATCACAACCTAGCAGCTAAATAAGTGGTAAAATAGCCAGCATGTACTTCACATCTTCTATCAGTTAAGTACTGCATGTGAATTCTTTAAGAATTTGTTCTCTTTTAAATTACAATAATTCAAAAAATTTCAGTGTTGGAGTTTTTTTTCCACTGACCTGGCAGCAGTATGTCTATAGAAATGTAAATGCTTTTTACTTATGTTCACAATGGAAGGCTAAGGGAGTGCTGCTTTATCTGAATAACCCGTGACAAATGTGCTGCTTTTTCACTCTCTCCTCTTGCCCACCTTGTCCTCCAGCACATCCATCAAAATAATTGCTCCTTATAAGATCTCCACCTCTTGACAACATGTAGGGCAGAAACGTAACGCACATCTCCAGTAACTTCAGCAGAAATCACATTTAAGTAATGAAACTCCACCGAACAGGCAGCCCAAGAGTAAGGATATTTTCAGCCTGTCAACCTCTCTTTTTACAGACTCCTGGAGAATCATGAAGTCCATGCAGAGACCAAAGGGATTGTGCCTCTGCTGAGTAGAGAGAAGAGGTTCAAAGACAAGGGGTTTCAAGATGCTGTTGATTCTGTATGAAGGGAAGCATCATCTAAGCATTACCCTTGAGTTTTTGATCTTCATGTTTTCTGGAAGAGAGGAGGAGGAATATGTCCCAAAGCAGTGGAACTCCCAGTAAATCTCTTTATACTGCTTGTTCTGTCTTATTTCTTTTCTGCTTAAAATACCCACTCGCCTCTCTCCGGTGCCTATTTATGTTTAGAGGGTGTTATTTCCTTGTGTCTTATATGCAGCCATTTTGTCTCTGAATGGATACAAGATAATATGGATAAGAACACATCTGGTTTTGTTCTTTTGCTCATTTTTATTACATAAACACAGCTGGGCATCACTTTAGAAAAGGTTTTTCAAGGTGTCCTTCTCAAGATATTTCAGGCCTAAATTTTGAAAATACTCTGGTGGGACTTCAGAATGTTTTATTGCTCTCTCCCCCATGTGACAGACACTCGTGTGGACAAGGTTCCTCTGTTTTTCCAGGTTCCCTTAGTCTTCAAGAACAGCCAGTGGTGGGAGTTAGTTTGTAATGCCTTCAGCTGAGGAGTAACCAAGGAATTTCTGGCACCTGATGTTTGAGGAGGAATTGTGAGGATTAATTAAACAACAAATTCTCTCACATACAGGGACTGTGGTTAAATTTTGCTATGGGCACAACTTTGAGCCTCAGTTAAATTTTATTGTCTGAAACTGTTTTGATGTAATTGCTGAGAAAATCCAGGGAAGACTCCTAATGACACAAACCCAAGGAAATATATCACTGAAATGAGAACATCAAGATTTCTGTTTAGTCTGAAATGCCATCCAAAGATGCTTTTCCAGAGACTTTCTGGTTCTGTCTTGGAACCCTTACAAGCATTTGTTTCCCCCCGGGACTTCTAGAATTTCCCTGTTTAGACTGGAGGCTTTCTGAAGCAGAGGCTGTTTTGAAAAACTGTGTGTACAGCACCTTACACAATAGACCTCTGATCACAGCCTGCATCTCTGCGTTATGGCAATGCAAATAAATATATGATCAACTGTTCTTGAACAGGAAGGAAAATAAAAATTGGATTCCCCAGAGATTTGACACATATATGGTAACCACTCTCCTATCGTAATAATGGTGTATTTACTGAAATCCAAGATTTAGTTGATGCTCGGCTTTCTTGGGATGGCAGAAGTATTCTCCCGATTTGTCCTATATCCTTGAGCTGAATTTCTTGCTTATTTGCTTTTTATCCTGTTTTGCCTGACAGTAGGGGATGCTTTGTTTGACTAGCATTTGTAGCCATCACTTTGATCTGCAACAGGAAAGCTTAAGATTGGCTTCTCTGCCCATAGGGAAACAGATGAGATCAGAACATGCCAGTTTTAAAAACCTCTTTAGATTGGCTCTAGAAGAAATGGTTCTTGTTCCTTAGTTAATTGCAAGTTACATCTTTATTTTTAACAAAAGCACTATGTTTTCTACACACGATTATTCATTTGTGAAGGCTGGAGGCTGATTTCCATTTATTCTTGACACACAAGAAGTTATTTATTTCTTGTAAATAAAAGAAATAGGATTGTTTCCAAACTCTTTCATTTACTGCAGGTTTTTGTGCCTACTTGTTTTCTAATGTTCCTTTGTCCTAGCATTTGTTAGCAAAACTGTCACTCCTGACAAGTACTTCCAAAAATGAGTGTATTTATAGAGCAGGGTAGTAGACTGTCCGGTTGGGTGTGGGTAACAAAGGGTTCCCTTCAGTTCAACAAGCACTGTAATTGCACTGCTGATCATGACTAAGCTGGTTTCAGACCAGCTTCCCTCTTTGCTAACAAGGGAGGAAGGTGGATTTACTCAAGGGCGTTCTGGAGAATCAATGAGAGGAACACGAGAGGAGCAGATGAAGGACATGATGTTCCTTCTCTCTGTTATCTCCTGCCACAGCATTTGTGAATGGTGGTGGCTGGGGACAGAAGTGCTAGCAGCTGTGCTTTGCCCTCAGTGTTCAGCCTTTGGAGCAAGTTGTGCTCCATCACCTGTGCTAGGATTCTGTAATCACCCAGAAATGTTTGAGTGGGGGTGTCTCCATTAATTACTGAGTCTTCTGGTGGGAAAAAAAAAAAAGTGCTGAATGTGCTTAAACATCAGGCTCTTTGATAGCTGCAAGTGGCTCTGGATATTGCAGCAAGACTTAAGAAAAAGGCAGCTGTGCACCATGCTATGAAGGACTAACTTGTGCAAAATAATGTGTGGCGGCTCATGCATATGTCCTACACACCAATCTGTGCTCAGTTAGATCTTCAAGGTGTTCCCTTGTTTCTGCTTGCTTGCACTAGAAACAGAGGGAAAATTCTGCTCGCATCCCTCCCCCATTATATTGTGACTGTTCAAGGGAGCCTGGAGTTTTGCTCCAGGTGTGAACAATGAGAGAAGGACCTTCCCCACTGGCATTTTTCCTCTTCCAGATATTTCATTTTTGCCTCTCCATGTGAAATGATCTGTTTGCAGGAGTACAGAAAATTCTAGGGGCTATGAGGACTCATCAGGTGCTGGAAAGAGTTTTACAGGGATACTAATTTAAAGTTGAAAACAAATTTTCTTTGACCTTTTTTCATACCCTGTTTGTTCTTGTTTGCCATCAGTGTTCATGTTGGTGCAATTTGGGGCTGGGGGGTATAGGAGTGGTGTTAGAATAATAATTAAGTTGGAGTATTTGCGGCAAGGCTTTTCATTAGCACCAGAGAAGTGACTGATTATAAGTGAGAACCTTAAGGCATCATGAAAGCAAAACAAAACAGTTAAGTTGTGTCCAGTCAGAACAACTCCAGTTGTGCATTTAACTTATAACAATCCTTACAAAGTCTTCAGTCATTATTAACAAAATGATGAAATAGATAATTTTACATGAAAAAAATACGAGAACTCCAGACAACAATAAGAACTTTTCTTTCCTATTCTCCTGTCATCAAATGTTACCTTATTGTGAATTTTCTAGCTGCTGAGACAGTCTATGATTGTAAGTGGAAGAAGAGCTTCTTTATCCCCTGATAGGGAAGAAAGTTAACCGTAATTCTTTTTGTAGTCTGTGGACTATATAATGGAAAATGGTTAAAGACCTCTAAAATGGTATTTTCCAGTCTGCTTTCTCCCAAAGCATGTGCCAAGCACTTAAGTTTTTATAGTGTTGGGAAACTACAGAACGTAGCCACGTAACTTATTTGGAATAAGAAATGCGTAATTTTTATTTGGTAGAAAGCTGTAGTTGCTGGCAAACTTTGTCTTGAACAAACATTGCGAAATTTTGGTTTGGGGCAACAATTCAAGAATACCCCAGAACTGTTCATAAGGGGGAGATTCCTGTATTTGTACCGTAATTTCCAGATTGATACAGTTTCTCTCAAGAATGAGGGTATTTTCGAAGGTAGCTTTACGAAATCTATCTCAAAGCTCTAAATGTTCTATTTCTAAAATCCAGAAAACAAATAAACCAGCATTAAGTAGTATACCTGGCAGGTACCAGCGAGTTAGATGTAACGTGACATTCACATGAACTTCCTGTAGATAATACAGCCTTACGACAAATCCTACAATTCTCTCCTCTTATCCATCTCAAATATTGCATTGATTGCAAATATGAGTTCAGTATTTCATGAGGCATTAATCATCTTTATCAGATATTTGGCTTCAGAAATTATTTTGTAATGTTGTTTACTTTGTTACTCAGAGATGAGTTATTACAGAACAGTAACACTGGCCATGGGAAAAGGCTAAAAGGAGGTAAAAGGCTTTGTCCTTGACATTAAGAAACAATTGTAGAATGCTGATGTGGCTAGGTGAGCACTTTCAGAGACAGCTATGCCTGTTAATGCTCTCAGATGGCAAATAACGGTTCCATGGTCTGCTGCTCAGTTTGGGGTTCCATCCAACGCTGCCTTTCCAGGCCTGCCAAAGTCAGCACACCTGCAAGGTGTAACTTCTTTGGGAAAAGTGAAGCCCATCAGGTGAACTTTCTTAAAAAAAAAAACAAAACCCAAAACACCAAAACCAAAAGAACTCATGACTTGGTCTCTTGCCTTTTGTGGTGTGCACATATGCTGCTTGTGAAAGATGTTGAATCCAAATCCGAGCCTTGACTGGAGGCAGACCCAGTACAAATCCCAATAATGCAAATCCTAATAGAAGAGATCTCTGCCCTGGTTGCACCTGCGAGGCTGCTTGATTGAACTGAATGAGGCTGTCCATCGTACGTGCAACCTAGTTGGCACGCAATTGCCAGAAGCATTTGATGAACTCTTCTGAAATTCTGTTCCATGGGGCTGGCTTTCTGTAACCAGCATCAGCTTAGGCTACCAGATACCCTCCTACGTAGAAGCTAATGCAAAGCATATTTCCCCAGGGAAAAACAACCTAACTCTTTGCTCTTGAGCTATTTAGCCAGCATGGAAGAGCTGTCCAGACTTCTTCCCAGATATCCCGATCTGAACTTGCAGTTCAGCATGTTACGGCTGGATAATATCTCTGGCAACATATGGGTGGAACATTCTCTGATTTTTGCTGTAATTGAGTTGATGGTCATATTGCAGCCTGGTTGTGTTTGACGTTGCTTCTTATGTAGCATTCATGGCTGAGATGTTCAGCAGTGAAGTGAACTCTAGGAGAGTGTTGTTTATCATCAATTGCTATGTAGTCCACCAGCAGTATATGGAAGCCACAAAGTAGACGGTGAAGTGCAATTAGACTCTTCTTCAGATCATGGTCCCCACACCTCCCACCAACCCTGCTATGGATCAATCTCTGAAAAATTGAATTGCCCAGTAGCTGCCCCTCAGATGAAAGTGGTGCCAAAATATCCTAAAAATAAAAGCAGCCGTTGTTCCAGTCCCCTGGAGATTAGTTATTCTCCGATGTGATTGGTACAGGCTAGGAAACACAAGTGGTTTCAGATTGACTTGTGAAACTGTGAATACAAAGTGGTGTTTTTTGAATCAATTTTATTTAAGTTTATTGATATTCCAGAGTTTAAGAGCAGGCACAGAGAAGTGAGAAGCATATGATCTATGTTCCTGAATATTTTGTCACCTTGAAAGAAAGGTAGTTGGTTTCTATAGAATTTTTTGGTTTCAGATTCAGGTGGCTTCACATAAAGGAAGCCTGATTTTCTCAGTTTCCCTCCCTTTTTGTGGCTTGTTATTAAAGTAAAAGACTTATAAGCAGCTCAATGGAGGAAGAGCTTTTTGGCCTCTGTAACAGCTTCATATTGTTAAGAAAATAAGATCAGCCTTGATGACTGGACTTAGAAAATATACAGACAGCAGAGAGGGAAAGTCAAAGATCCTGGCTGGACTTGCTTGAGTGATGTGAGCTGGTCCTGCAAAGCTGAGTTCACATTCCCATGATCTTGCATCGCTCTCCTGACAATGGGGCTTGTAAAGCTTGGCTGATTCTTATAGAAAGCATCTTTCTCAAGGGTCGTGGAAATGAAGGTATAAGGAGAAGGTTCTTTATTTAAAAAAGTGTTATTTTATATTAAAGCATAAAGCCTCTGCAGTACCAGGAAAGCTCCTTCCGTATGATGGGATGGGGTCTGGGGTTGAAGAAAATTCTCCTGTCTCTCATCTTTAGGACTGTCTTTTGTTACTTTAGGAGTAAGTCTTGCAAGAGAAATTAGATGAGAATTATTGAAAAATCACCATGATTTCAGCATATTGGCTGCATTAGTCTCGTGATCCTCTCTAACAGTCAGCAGTCTGGGAATACTTTCCCGTACAAAAAACAGCACAGCTCTTATGTCTGCATGTGCCTAATGTCCTGCATTCAGGGATAATGAAATAACTTCTACCTCTGAGAATGGATAGATAAATACCAAGCCCAGAGGGAGGAAACATACCTCTCATAGTCAAGCTCTGCAAGATAATTGCAGAAAAAGACTGAGAAAGAATGCCTACAAACAGGAGTTTATTTCCAAAGGAAGTCATGGTTATGCAAGAAACCTTCATGTCAGAGAGAAGCAGATCATGCTGAAAAAAAAATCAGAGAAGCAAGTATGGAAAGAGAGCACTTCCTGCCTACAATATGGGAACAATGAAGATTCCCTCTTCATTTATGTGTATATTAAAATATTTAGGACTATGAAGAAGTGTGTTAGAGAAGATAGTGGTGGTGTTTTCTTGTTTATAAAAGGAGATTGAAAGAAAGGCTGGAAGAAAGCAGAGAAGTAAATGAGTGTCTGTGATGGTGCATATCATGATTCTTGCTGCTCCAACATTTCCAAATTGTGCTGCACTTCCTGATTGTCTTGTGTCCTTTAGTTTCTTCTTACCACATGCCTCTGTAGCCTATCAAATATTTTTATGAGTTCTTCACTTGGTATTTCAATCCCATGAGAAACTTGTGCCAGTGATGATCACAAACCAATTACCAAAACTAGAACCTTGCAAGGCAGATAATCGTTCCAAGGCCAACCTCAAAAAAAGATCCAGTTTAAACTGGTAATCCCTGCCCCAACACTATAAAGGCCTGTGACGCACTGTTATGATAAGCTAGATCAGCAATTGTCTTCCTTACAGTCAGTGCACGTAAATTAATACTCCTTGAAAGGGACCTGCCTTCGTGAAAACATTTATTTCTACATCTCTGCTCTCTGGTGCAAGCGTAGGGAGAAGATTAGCAGGAGTGGTTTGCAAGCTAAATTTGGAAGCCTGATTCAACAGAAAATAATGAGCAAAGCTTAGTGAATGGGGCCAGCCCCAGGTTCACAGACTGCTATACATAGGGAGGCCAGAAGGGAACTTCGTGACTTTCTAGTCTGAACTCCAGCATAAAATAAAATGTCACCCGAGGATTCCCTGCAGGCAGTTCACCTGGTTGCGTAAGAGCCTTTTAATCTGAATCACTATTTAGCTAAATCTTTAGGTATAAAATTTTAATTTGATCTTCCATTCTAGTCTCTGACTCACCAAGCTGTAGGAATCAAAAGTCCTTAATCTTTGAAAAGGCAAAAAATTCTTGACTTTTGTGCAATGGCATGGTAGTATTTCAGTCACAGGGACATCAAGGCATCCAACTGTTCCACTCAGCTCTCCTGAATGGCATGAGCAACAGACCCCAAAAAGGGGATTTCATTGGTAGCGAGGTGCCTACACAGAATTCAGGATCTTACGTACCTTTATCACAGGGTTCAGCACTTTGTGACAATTAATGATGTAATCGCTTGCTAAATTTCTATTCCTTTTTTTAATCAGTGAAATTGGGCATTACTGATGAATACAACCTTCCACAAAAAATATTTTTTGTTTTGAAGTTTTCCAGTTGGAAAGTTGAAATTTAATACATAAAATGGAAGAAAAATAGGCTGTTACAGTAAAAATGAACACCAATGGCATTAATCAGTTTTGGTGGTACTTTGTTGTTGTTGTTCAATATTTTAGTGGAAATTTCTACGCTTCCCAGCAGGCCTCCTTCAACAGCTATGCGTGGTAGTAATAAGGCATGATTTCAGCATGAAAATGCTATCCATTCCCAGCTGGAAGAACAATATCAGGCATTTCATAGAGTTTGGAAAGCTAGCATTTCCTTACGACAGCAGGATATAAGGGAGAGAATCAAAAGAGGCAAAATAAAGGAGATTTTTTCTTTCTCTTTCATGGAAAATCCCACATGTTGGTGTCTGGAGGGAGCAGAGCACAGGTAAATATGCCAGATTCTTATGTCACCTTGGAAAATTTCTTGTTCCCATTCTCTGCTTGAAGTTGTTCAGATACACTATTCCTAAACACACAGAAACATTTTAATTTAATGGTTGTTTATTAGTTTGTATCAATTAGTTTGTATTAGTTTTTATAGTTTGTATCAAATACAGGTAGAGAATGGTTTCCTACTGCTGCTATTAAAGGGGTAAGACGTCATTGATATCAGCTTATATAGAAATGATTGTGATCTATTTATTTATTTTCTGCTTCTTGCCTTTTTGGATTCATTGTTCCTTAGTGATCTCATCCTCCCTGCTCAGAACGTTTGATGTGTGGCTATGTGTTGGGGCACTCAAATGGTTACAGGGATGTGGCACTTGCCAGGAAGAGGGAGGTATTGCTAAAGGTGGTAGCACTGTTTCAGAAAGTGGCTCTTTCTTTTGATTCAGGGTTCAACAAGCCATTTCATTGTTCTCTCCTTGGAACAGAAAGGAGTTCTGGTTTTTAAATACAGCTAGATACAACTCGCAGCGGAGTACTTGTCAGGTGTTAGTGACTTATCTCTCAGAGTTTCAAAGGACTCCAGACATCTTACATGGCATGAAGACAAAATAGGCATTATTGCACTAACAGTGGGGATAACATAGATGGTTACCCATAAAAGGCTCATGAAAATTACTACTACTTCTCTCCCTCCCCCCAGCCTCCTCCCGCCTTGCAAATGGCTACTGAAGATCACCTGCTGAGTATTGTGGCTGGTTTTGGGGTTCTTTTTGTTTGGTTGCTTGGGTTTTTTTTTCTGGATGGAAAAAGTAAGCAAGGAAGGAACATTTTTGCTCACTGAGGGCAAAGGAGTACAAATTCTTGGGTGCTGCCTATTGCTGCTTTTGTTTTCAAAATCCTGCTAGTAAAATTCTAAGATCTGGCTCCTGCTTCTAAGCTAATGGTGAGCACAAGTGTCCCTCCCAATATATTCTGCTTAGTAAAAGTTAAATATCAAAGAGCAAAGCTGTAGTCAGTTCCTGTATGTTTTGAAGTCGGTTTTTGGTTGGTTGGTTTTTTTTTTTGCAGTGAGGTCTTGAGTGGTCATCTCTAGCCTCCATTAGTTTTCTGCTTTGTGTTTCTAATCATATTTAGAACCACCTTGGTAGGTTACTTGACTTGTCTTATCCTGATTGGAGGTTAATTACGGATGGAGGTTATGGATCCTGTTGCCCAACAGAACTTCGAATGTGCATTCACTGCTGATGTTTAAAAGCAGATTGAATAAATCAAAATTGCCTACTACAGCTATTATCTGAATTCCATCCTTAATTACTGAAATATTATAAAATTATTTGCCAAAAGTAAAGGAAATCTGTGCTTCCCAGAGCACTTTTTAGTAAAAGTGGCCACACACAGAACCAGACACAAAGGGAAGTCTAGTGAACAAAGGGAATACAAAACCAACATTGACCTGGAGTATGTATAATCTCGCCCACTGTGTGAATAGTTTGTATCAAATACAGATAGAGAATGGTTTCCTACTGCTGCTATTAAAGGGGTAAGACGTCACTGATATCAGCTTATATAGAAAAGCCAGGATGAAGTGCACTGAAAAAGGGAGGGTCTGTGTTTGATTTCCATTTCCGTGTAAGTCTCTGTTCTGTGCTAATGAATGACGCCATAAAACAGAGGTGCACAGAACTAATGCGTGGGTTTAGTAAAACTGCACAAGAAGCAGTAGCCAGCATAGGGTTCACTAAAAATCATGAGAGATATGGACAGTGGTAGTAGTAACAGTACTAAAGGAGCTTTTACAAATGCAGAAAAAACACCCAACACAGTGTTCAGAGCAAGCTGTAAGTAGTTATTGGAAAGAAATAAAAATTTGAGATTTGCCGATTAATATCCACCACTCCTGATGCAATCAAGTACTTTAGTCTTGTTCAGCACCTTTAAGGGATCACCATTTACTTAAGGACTTTTAGGTACTCATAATTCTTACTTTTCTGTGTCTGCATTGATGGGAATGCACGCGAGATGTTTCTTTCTAGGAGCTGATTTAGGTAGATGAGAGAAGACAGATTAAAGTTGCAACTAAGAGAGGCAGAAGTGGCTCAGAGCTGCATTTTTGACTCTCACTGAAAAGGATTATGATTCTGTCACCTGATTCTGGTAAAGATAAAATATCCCCAACCCAGGCTGGCCTTGGTTGTTTTCTCCTGTATGTTCATTAACATGATCCAAACGTTGCTGCTAAAGTTTACCCTAAAACCCTGGAACAAATACATTTTTGAAAACTGCTGTTTCATTGTACTCAGTGAATGCTGAAGAGTGACTTGGTTTCTGCCCAGGAAAGCTTTTGCGTAGCTAGCTTTTCTAACCTCTTTATTAAGACATGTGGTCCAAAACTATCATGGATAACTGGAAAAAATTCAAAAGCAATTGTCAGTGAATTTCTGACCTGGAATTTTTGCTGAGTCAGCTGTGATGACGTGGGTCATCCGGTTCATGTAATTTATCAATTTTGACCATGTGATCTAACCCTTTCTGCCTTTTGTCCAACATCATTCTGAATAGCCAACCTGCCGAAAAGAAAAAATAGTGCTTAAAGAATGTCTATTTTTCAGTCTTCTGAGCTATATTCTGCTAATGAATACTGCTTCAGGA
>NW_010425028.1:71140-71483 GCF_000710305.1 Buceros rhinoceros silvestris | reverse complement strand
GAAAAGTTTTCACTGCAGAGAGCATGGAAAGGAAAGAGCAATCAAAAAGAAACGGTCTGTCTAGGAATTCAGGTGAGAGAACAATACATATTAGATGGAAAACTAGGAAGGAACAAGAGACCAAAGAGGAATTAAAGGACATAGAAGAGAAAGGACTTGAGGAAGAAAAAGATTAAATGGAAAAATAAAATGGAAAAATTAAAAATTAAATGAAAAAAATTAAATTAAAAAAAGAAAAATTAAATGGAAAAAGGCCAAGGACAGCCAAAAGTTCTTCTGTAGTTTTGATTTTTGGAATAGCTTTTCTGGTGCTGAGCATCAGCTGGTGGGGGGGGGGGGGTGT
>NW_010425028.1:65825-71053 GCF_000710305.1 Buceros rhinoceros silvestris | reverse complement strand
GGGGTTGACACATTAATTTTCTGAGAAAAGTGTTTTATTGTATGTACCATTGTTTCTGATATGCTTAACTCACCTTTCCTTTGTACCTTGGTTGGAACCATTAGCTACCCTTACACCACTCAGGGTAAGCCGAGCGCGGAAGGTTGGTAATGAAGCCTAACGCACTCTCATACAAAGGAAGGATTAGATAGGTTTATCCACAACTTCTTCCCTCTGTTACTCTGAATAGTTTTACCCTAATAAATTACAATATAACTTATTTTAATATCAACAGTAACCAAGAAACCGTAACCCTAGTAACTTCATCTAGCTCAATATTTGGGGGTTTTTTCCAGCTTAAAAAAATCCTCAACAAGTTGAAACACAGAAGAGGTGACTGTACAACAGAGCCCAAGGCTACCCTTTGTAGGCAGGCGTTAGCTTAATCATGGAGAGACAGATTAGGAGAGGAAAAAAAAATTGGATGTGTTTTATTCAGTAACTTCATTTTGGTTTTAGAAAAACATTAAAACGTTTCAGGCAAAAAGATAATGACAGCAATTTATTCAATTTATCCAATGAAATATTTCAGATTTTATTAATAGACTGAAGTGATGTTTACACGTGTAGTTGGATGCATAGTTTCCTATGGAGACAAGCTCATTATGTCAAGATTGCATGTCACTAGTTATTCTCCACCTAGATGCAGGTTATAGAGATGGGTATTGCAAAAGCACAGGACTTGCATAATTGATAATGTGGGCTGGAATGTCTTCAACAAACTGCCTCTTCCTTGGAATAAGAAGAGACAGACAAGCTCTGGTTTGTCAAAACCAGGGTAACTTTTGGGAAATCCTCAGATTTGTTTTATTTCTTATTGAAAGGATGATTTGGAAAAGTTCTGAGGTTGTCAAAATGACCCACTGGAAATTTTCAGGAGATAATTTCATTGTCAATTTAAATCGGCCTCCCTCCTACCTAAACCAACAACAAAACAAAAATATAAAAACTGAAATGAGGAAATACAAATATTTTGATTGAACTGGGGATGGTGGTGTTCAGTTTTGCCTCTTAAAAATATTTTCTTTGGCTTACCAATTCAGAAAATTGTTGATATTTTTTTTCCACCCCCAAAACTATGAAACGAGATAACTTTTCTTAACTTTCATGAACTTTTAGGAAAAAAAAAAAGCTTTTACTGGACTCTTGCAGTCAGGTCAAGAAACTTGTGTTCCGTATACAGCAATGCAATGTATGTAAACTATGCACGTCTTTCACAATGTAGCCCATTACGGCATGTGGCTAACATGTAGATATCTATCAGAGATGAGCTTGGGAAGAAGGAGGTTAGGAAATTTTATCATCTCACATTTTATCTTAGTTTGTGTATTTTTTCTTGTTACATTTAGTTATTCCTATATTAACTGAGGATGTAGTTGTTCAGTCAGTGGATGGAACAGTGCAGGCTGAACTGCACTAACCTGTGCAGCTTTTCTAGGACTTGGCAACCAGTTAGAGCTGTCTATGTTTAGATGAACCCCGTAAAATTTCTACATTTGCATAGCCAAATGCACATGCCAGTAGTACTTGCACAACACCTCATGGCACAGGTAACCTGTGTGGCAGCAAACGCTCCAGTAATCTCAGTTTGTCTGAGCAACAGCCACTCACATAGAGAATCCTGAATATTGAAGTTCTGGTCCTGAATATTGAAGAGCTGGTCCAAAAAACTCCATCGAAATGCATGTGTGAGCCCCACTAAGTAGTTTGCAAGGAGCCAGACTGAAGCCCTGCAGAGTCTCCCTGGAGCGGGGTGTCCCAGTGGCTTGCTGCAGCAGATCTTTGGAATCAGTACTAAGACCATTCCTTAGAATATACAGTTCCAGGGTGTTTCCAATTAACTTTGATCTCCGGAACAACAGGCTTTCATATATGTCATTTGTAGCTGGAATTACAAATGCAATTTACTGTGAAGTCAATAGACCATTTTGAAGTAGATTGACCAGAAAGTTCATATTTGTTTTCTGGCAGTGGCACACGTTCATGCTAGCTGCTCACTGCTGTTCTGCATGTGTAAGTACAGAGTGAGACAATGTGCTTTCAGCTGCTTTATACAAACATATGTCCTACTTTAACGTCCAGAGACACCCAAATGTGCATCTTTTCATGGCTACAGTGCCCTCTACTTATTTGTTTGGGGTGGAAATCTAAGTGCACAGGCCAGAAGGGAGCAGCAGATGATGGGGGACTATCGCTCCAAGCAAACCCCATGGCTCGCAGTGTAGGTACAAACTCAGCTAAATCAGCTTTTTCAAAATTTTCCTTCCAACTGGCTGCTTTTACACCAGAAATCAGTCTTGTCATCTGCCAACACAGATTCTTCTGCTTTGGATTGCTAAATCTTACTCTTATTACTTTTATTCCAGTTCTCTGGGCTCTGTATAACTTAAATTTCCTTTGATTTGGTGAGCTTGCTCAATTTGCCCTTTCAGCATTGCATACTGCTACTTCCCCTTTTGCCAGCTCCTTACCTGCCTTATAATTCTGTTAACCATATCTCCTCTGGTTTAAAATAGCAAGCTCCTACACACTATCACATCAGACGCCTTAGAGGATTTGACACAAATCTGCCACATTTCTAAAGTCAAGAAAATGAGTTCTCGGAGAAAGATTAGCAGTCAGTCTGCCATGGCCCCATTTTAATCAATCCAAGCTGCACGTTATGCTACTTTCTATCTACTTCCATATGTTTGCATACAACAGCAGTCAGACTTACAGGTCTGTAACAGCCATCAAAAGCCGCCTTTTATTTTTCTTAGCTATAGAAATAATGTTTACTGTTCTCCACTCATACAGTATTGTTTTGTTCCCATCAAAGATACACAGTATGGTAGAGGATTTAGAGGGAAAATCTAGAATAGCTCAATACTGCGGGAGTTCTCTATGTGATTTTTCAAAGTATTCGGGAGGAGTTTGTTGTCCATACCTCTTACAGGATCAGGTTTGTCATAAATGGTCTATCAAGCTAGCAGCTGCACCAGCGTGTTCCTCAGGGCAATGATAATTCTCCACACGAAGGCAGCAAGGCTTTGTCTATCCAAGTTTATTTTAAAAGTGTACAATATGGAGGGACTTAGAAGGTGGGGAGTGTTATTAGCTCCGATCTCAGTATCTCTAGGTTGCATACTATGTCAGCATATTGGAAATAATGTACCTTTGATAGCTTACTAAGCAAATGTTGTTAGAGAGAATCAAATAGAAGTTAAAAAAGTTACAGAGAAGTTATCAGAATTCATTTTCAGCACTCAGAGACCTGTGTGGGACTTGGTACGGAAGTGTGAGAATGTTAAGAAGTAAAAACTGTGTGTGGCATAATGCCAGTGCCAGTGGGCACTCTAGGCGCTGGGGTGGCAGTCTGAACCCTTCGGTCACAGCCTTGGCCCTGGTCCTGGCAATACACACGATATTAACTAGAGACAAAGTGCGTGAGGGTGGCTATGTAACTTCAGTTCACTGCTGTCGGTGATGCTGCAGATCGAATCAACATTTATTCAACTGAAGGATGTTTAACATGACAAAATAGGCTCTAATTATAATGTGCTGAAAGAGTTGATGAAAATTTGTCTGCTTTCTGTTTTTAATTTAGCTGGAGGCATTGGAAAAGAAATCCAGAGAGTGGAAAGAATTTCTTCAGTCACAGTAATGGTTTCATCATATTCTTCAGAAAACTTCCTTGTCTTTCTTTGGTGTTTCGGGCCCTGTCCTAGCACAGTAACGCATATTTGACCTCGATGATATGGTATGTCCTAATGAGATCTGAGATGCACTTCAAAGCAAGTGTACATTGTATGTACTTTGGCTGGGTTTGCAGCTAGGCAGGTCCTAGTATTAGACTTTGGATTAATTTTTTTTAAATCATATGTCAGGCAAACCTATATCAGGTTGGGTCTATTTAATGTCTCCCTGAACGTCCACACTTTTTTCAAGGCAGAAGTTCCCAGATAAATGCAATTTTGTCTCACGCTTGGAGAGTTCGTTGTCTGTTCTGTCAAATAATGTTTCAGCATGGACACCACAAAACTGTACTGGGTTCTCTTTCGGTATTTTTTTTTCCTCCAAGTCACCTCTTATCACAAATGCACACATAGTTTGTTGTCCTCTTTCTCTTTAAATTCTCTATTACTGTTGGTGCTTGTCATTTTTCTTTAAGCCTTTTGTAGCTTCCCTGTGCTCTCATTGTTTTGTTCAGCAAGTCTTCTCTCTTTTAATGTTCCTTCTGGGCTAGTGTCAATAATGTATAGGTTATTTCCTCTGGTGGGTCATAAATTGCATCCTCGGTTCTTCAGGATTCAGTCCTGCAGTGTCCTTAATGGTATTTAGGAGGGCACATGAGGGCATGAAGCTGCATTGTTTTCTACAGGGCTCTTCGCATGGTGAAACCAAACACCTGCATGGGTCCCTTGCCATGTAGTCCAGCAGGATTGGCCTTGACTGATCAGCAATGGTGGAACTTGAGGGCTGGGAGCAGGACACTGACTCTGTGCTCTTCGCACGCAGAAGGCAATTTTCCCTTTCAGAACGGACCTCAAGGTGCCCCCAACAGGGCTGAGTATGGTGTAGTCACTTCCCAAAAGGTTGCTCCCAAGCTGCTTTCTCCATGGCTCAGCACTGAGCCTCTTGAGAGTGTAGCCAAAATGCTCCCCTGGTAGGCTCTGAAGTCGTGTTGATGCAGGTGGTATTGTGGAGGGAGGACTAGGGAGAAGGTGGGTTGCCGAGCCAGAGGGCAGGAAGAGAGAAGGGGTTGGAGATGCAGGCTGGTCCAGAAAAATGTGGGTACTTTCCACCAGAAAGCTGGCATTTCACCAGACAATCCTTGGGTCTGCTTGGAGAGGATATTACTGTTTCCATTCTTGCTGCAGGGCTCCTTGGCTCCCAGGTATTGCTAGATCATTTCCAGAGTTGTTATTGTAAAGTAATATTCACATGAAGTGATTTGGGAGGCAAAAAACCCCCTTCAGCGAGGTATGTGACCCATGATGAAGTTTAATCAGCTTTGCAAGGTATATTTTGTATCTTACTATTTCAAATAAATAAATAAATCTTCATATTAAAATTAGGCATTTGAAAAGACCCTCTGGGTAGGGTTTTTTTTTTCCAATATTCCTTTTATTTATAGCTTTTGTGAGAAATAGCCACTGTTTTGCCAAGAATTCAGTAGATTTTATGTAACATTTTTGGTTAACTATTAG
>NW_010425028.1:34521-65692 GCF_000710305.1 Buceros rhinoceros silvestris | reverse complement strand
TTCCTGATATTTCAAAGGGATGGATGCTGATTTAGTGTGACTGATCTTCGTGTCTGTGAGTGCGTGTTGTGGCATCCCATTTTACTTGTTTATCTTTAGGATAATGGATCAGAAATTAAACCCAAATAAAACAATGCTGACAATGTTGTTTGAGCAAACTTGGACCCGGAGGGAGCATGTGAAATTTGGGTTGTCACCCTAAACATGTCAGCCTAACTGATCTTTTTCTAATTTGCTTTGGCTTCTTTCTACATAAAAAAAATTATATCATATACAACTATTCATATAATACACAAAAAATTCAAATACATAACCTATTTTAAGCGTAAAGACATATACAATTCAAAAGAAGCAGCCCATAAAGTTTATCTTTTCTCCCTTCTGCGTCTTCTTTAGCCATCTGGATGATCCTTTCTATATCCTGTGAAGCTGCTGTGCTCTGCACCTCTCCTCCCCACGTTATGACTGTAGCGAGCTCTTGGTATTTGCAAAGACTGAGCAAGTTGATTAGAGAGGGGGGTGTCTGCCCTGCAAGGACACTAACAGGGACCAGATCCTTATAGTTCTGTGCAAGCCAATACATGCAATTATTGCAATAACTTGGGGCATTTTGTAGCAAAATGTGTTACACCTTTATGTGTGGTAGTATACCAAGTGTTTATGGTCACTTAGTGTCGGTCTGTCTTTACTTATGGGTATATTCTCTTGACTTCTCATGTTATTCCTGTCTATCTGCAGTAAATGTAAACTGTAGCCATTAATATCCTCTGAAAATAATTTGCAGTTTGCTAGTTGGGTGCTGATCTTAAACCACTTTTGTGTTCTCTGTATGAAATATGTCATTATAAAATGCTTTCTTGAAACACCTTCTCTGAAAATTTCAGCCTGTGTTTAGTCTTGCTCATAGTTCCAGCACTGTTATTCCAAGTTCAGCCTGCAGTTTATTATAACTCTGCAATCCTTTTTGAAGAGCTGCTAACCAATTATTCTCCATCTTATGACCGTAGAATTGTATATTTGTGCCAAAACCATAATACTTTGTTCTTCTCTCTACTAAATTGAATGCTGGTTTTGCAGCATATTACTCCCATTTTCCTACAGGCATGCATATCAATAAGAATAAAGTCGTGCCCCTACATCAGCCTTAACCAAGTCATTTAATGAAGGTCAGGGTTGTTTAAAATGAAGTCACAAGAGTCCAAAGAAATGAATAGATGCAGATGGAGAGCTGTAATATAGCAGCTAAAATCGTGATAGTTCAAGCTGGCGAAACATTATCTCTAGGAATAGTGTTTGTGGTGTTGTTGTACAGTTCTACAACCAAATATAAAAAAGTATATTGTTATACCAATAAATACAATGTTAAGTCCTGTTTTGCTAACAATCTGAATATCCAGAATTAAGTAATTTTGCGAAATAAGTGATTTCTTAAAATGACCAGCATGTATAATTATATTTTTATATAGGTCCATTCTCCTATACATTTTCTTTAAGAATGCCTTTATTCAGGTAATTTCCATTCTTCATGGTATATACATGTGAAAACATGCAGTCAGTGGTTGGAAAAAAATCAGAAGTCTGATTTGTCCTCATGTTCATGTCCCTTCTCATTATGGAAAGTGACAGCGTATGTGTTTAAAAGTGCTGATGTCATCACTGGAGTGACAATTGCAGATCAGCCTAATTCAGCTTTTCTAAAAACCTGCATAAAATCTGGGTGTTTATCATATCTGTGCCAGTTAAAATCAGTACAGATAATTCCAGTTGTAAGAATTCTTCAGTACGGGTTCAAGGAAGCTTTGGGCATTTCTTTGCGTACATTTTCATCTACAGCAGGCCAGTTATTAAAAAAATACAACACAAAGAGGTGTATTAGACCAATTTAGCATGCTCATGAAATCCTTGCTGAATTCCTTTCTTCTCCCCTATTAATTTTTGAAGTACATCTTCTCATAAGCTACCCTGATTGCTTGACTACCAAGAAACTACTAATGTCTTTTCTTTCTACAAGATTCCAAGATTTTAAGGGTAGATATGGGTCATATTTTTCCATACTCATAGGGCCAACTACAGAACTGCACAGTGTGATTTCTGCATCAAGCCCAGAATGACTATTTGAACTGTATCATCTTTTCAGAAAGAAAGTCAGCCCCAAGTTTAAGCTGCAAGTGATGGCAGGTCTACTGCATCCATATATGAAATGACCCAGAGGTTAGATTCTGATCTAAATTTCTTTATCCTCAGCCTCAAAATGTAAACTGTTTAAAAATAAATAAAAACACTTTCATTTTCCACTGCCTGCTATGCTAAAAAGATGTGTGCTACTGGAAATGTTCCTAAGTTTTCTTTAACAGCTTGCTTCATCAGTTTTACCATTGTCAAGTCATTTCCACACTTCTGAAACTCTCCAGAATAATCTAGTTACTACATGTATATCAAATCCATTAATACTCTTCATCTAAAAGGAAAGAAAAAGAGATTAAAATACTGAGTGGTCTTCCCTGCCCCACACAGCCCAACACCTGGGCAGAGTACTTACACCAAATTTTATTCCTCTCTTCTCAAGTAGAACAATAACCTTCTCTGGATTAAAGCAGTTATGACTTAATTTTGAAGTTCTGAATGCTGGCTCCCTATCAGAGAATATTGTCTTAAAACAGCATCTGGGGTGAGCTCAAGTTGTGCTCTATCATCTAATCCTTACTCTGCAAGCCAAAAATACACTTGTGTATTGCAATATTACTGCAGGATTCATCTATGTTTGTGAAGCTAAGTCAAGACAGCTTCACCATCAAAGCAGAAAGTGTTATTAATTAGTAATTAGATCACTAAATGAACTGAGTAGGAAGAACTCTTTAATTCTGCATTGAACCTTTCTTTTAAAATATAGGATGGTTTCCTTCCAGCAAAGCCATAGAAGAAAGAATCAAAATAAACGTGTAAATTATACTCCTAGACCTGCTTACACGTCAAAACTATTTTTACTGTATTGCTTCATTGTTGAGGGTTAGTGCACTTCACCAGCAAGTGGCAGAGCATGTTGTAAGTAGGGATTTTCCATTGCATGCCACAATTACAGACAATTGACATTTGATTATATTAACCAACAAACTTTCATGAAATAAATGACACCTGAGTAAGTTTCATAACATTTTGCCTCACCCTACCCTGGAATGCATCTGTGCTGCGTGAAGGTTAGGAACGGGTCTGATGATTGCAAACAGAATTATTTGAACTCAGGAGAGCACGCGTGTTTCCCGAGATAGGCTGCACTAGCTAGCTTGCACGCTGTTTGTAACAGCTTTTAGAACTATTCACTTACATGCAGTTCTGAATACACTCGCAGGGGTGTAATGGTAGTCTGCGTGGGGATTATACACTCGCATCCAAACGTTTCTCTATTTCCTGGGTGTGATTCAACCTTGTCTTGCATTTTTACTGTCTCTCTGCTTACATCAGTGAACACAAAGCACAGGTGACGCTGCCAAATCAGGAATTGTGCCACTTGGTTTTGGTGCCTGTGGTTTGAGCGGCAGCTGGCAAAGCGGTCTGCCTGTGTGAACTCGTCACTTCATTATATAACTGTCTATCGTACATTTCCTTGCTTCATGACCAAGTCCAGCTACACTCCTAAAAGCACACCAAGGTGACTCATAAACTCTTCTGAGTTTATGCACTCAAGAGGGTTAGGGTTGCAGGCGTCTCTGGCTTTGAGCAGTGATGTGTAAGGTGCAGCGCAGGAAAGATACGCAAAGGTACAGCTTTCAGTGAGGATGGTAGAGCTGAAGCCCCACAGACGCAGTTTCTGCTGAAAAGCCCGTTGGTATACTCCCTTCTTTTGCCTACACGGTGAGTAATGTGGAAGAAAAGTTTTCTTCATTCGAAGAACAAAAAGTAATGACTAAGGAAATGGATTTGTACCATCTTGATGCTGGCTGGAGTGGGATACGCTGCTATGGCACTATGTATTAAGACTTACCACATATATCATTGCCTCTCCGTACCCCCAAAACTATTCCACCTGGCCATCCTCCTTCGCGATCACCTGCTCACCTCCTGGATCTTACTTCAGTGTAAAAAGTGCTGCTGAAGTTGAGAAAGCAACCTTTAATGCTTCTTGCTCTTTGGTTCTGCCAGGTTGGATCAAATCATCGCAGCTGCAGTGATCCACTTGACTGGTGTGTATTGCTATCGCAGGGAAAGCATGGCAGTGTCCGTAAGGTGTTCCAGACACTTAATTGCTGCATAGTGCCAAGAATTCTTCTACAGTGTAACTGGATGGTACTTACTAGGTTCCTAGCAACCCCGTTGTTTTCTGCCCGTTCTCAGTTTCGCTATTTTTTAACAAAGGGTATTAGACCTTTGAGTTCATTCATCTTAAATGTAGCAAACAACAGTTCTGACATCTGAACTTTAGGGAACCCTTAAGAGCTCTCAATTGCTCAGCTTAAAAAAAAAAATCAAGGCCCAGCACAGGACAGATGTATAGTAATAAACTTATCTCATAATGTCAAATGATTAAACAGTGGATTCTTTTTTACATTTAAATATACAAGACTTTCCATTAAGGGGCTTTGTTGACTCTGATAACAGTTTCACAACCATTAAGTTTATTTCTACAGCTATTTGTTAAAAGCTAATAGGGAAAATAATAGAAACTAATTGAAAAGCAAAGCAAACAGAGCAGAGCCTACAATGTTTCAGTTAATAAGCAATAGAGATTGTATTGATTTCATTTTATAAACAACATTAATCCTCAATAACAATTAGAGTGTAGACAGGTTGCTTGTTCTAGTTATCAGATAAGATGGCCTACTCAGGTATATATCTGTGGTAGTAATTTGAAAAGGATATGAGGATTCAAGAAGCTATTGATCTATCCATCATGAGCCTGTGTCATGAGAAATGTTCTTGGCAAGGTGCAGTGGTGCTCAAAGTGCTCAAAGACTGGCAGCACAGTACTTCCTGCAGCTGGGAAACATCACAATCCTGAATGAAAATGGTAGAGTTTCAAAAGCAGCTTTATGTATTTTTCCCAAATTACAGAGATGGCTGAAGTGAGGTGTCAGATCTTGTCTGCTCCCGGTACACAGACAGTGGAGGTGAGTTCTGGTAGCCTGAGAGCAGAATCTGCATTCAAGGATGTGGGAAGGCTTGGTCCTGGGTATCCTCTGCTGGCAGAAAACTGCAAAAGCTGTTCCGAGTCACTCCTATTCTTAAATAGAATATAGCAGAATATAATCGTCCTTCTAGCTAGTGGCTTAGCACTGTGAGAAATAACAACGTGAATGCAAATCTCTAGAAAAGCTTTTGCATTTTACACAAAGGATGGCAGTGCAATATTCACAGCTCAGGTGCTGACAGGAATTTATTTGCAATTGCTCTGTGACTGTGTGTGCTCGGTGGTAACTGAAGGCTTCTTGAGGTATGGCAGTGCAGCTGGCTCTGAAGGTGCTCCTTTTGTTTACTGACGGCGTAGCAGTGGCTGGGAAGAGCAGCAGGTCTGACCCCAGTGTGGCTGGGCTGTCCTCTTTTAGTCCAGAGACTCAGCTCACCAGCCTGTGCTGCAGACCACGCTATCCCATCATGACTGCTGCCAGTTCCCGTGGAAGCTGGCTGAAAGGTGGCTGGGTAGACGTGTTGTAGTGCCCTAATAGCTTCAGTTGTAACGTGGGCATGAAAATGGAACTATGCACCTGCAGACTGGGCTGGCTTTGACTGGGGGCCTCCAGCACAGAGTAGCTGGCAGCTTGGTACTTGCCGTGTGCTTAAACTGCCTGTTTCTTCATGAGTAAGTTCATTTACCTGTCTGCAGGATCTGATCCAGTGGCCTGCTATCAAAATGCCTCATTTGCCACAGCCTGCACTCAGCTTTGAGTGGAAAGGTCATTTAACAGCCGTGTGTTTAGTGCAGGGACCCATGGTACAGAAGTGGATGCTGGGGCTCAGGTTCCTCCTCTGCTGCAGGGGACAATGAAGTTGCATCTCTTTCTGTCAGCAGTGGTAGGATTTGACTTGCTGTTCTGCTGAAGTTGGGCTGAGTTTTAGTGACTAGTTCAACACCCATTAGATTAAAAGGAAAGGAGATTAAAATGAAAAAGGAGATTGAGTGTGATTCTATGATCTCATGTTAACAATTCACATGGGAGAGAAGATACTTTAGTGTCAGTTCCTGTTTTATTAAAAATACAGCACAGAAGTGTGAAATAGGCAGTAGAACAGGAACTGACACTCTGCTTTCCTCCATCCAGCTGAATGTTCAAGAGCCCACGCACTCTCTCTGGCCAAGAAAATATCTGGTTATTCCAAGTAGTTGTGGAATAGCTTCCATAGGAGAGGAGAACATTGATCCCAAACTGCCTTACAGGCTCTTCAATATAATTACTTCAAATTCTTTTGTGGTGAGGAGGGGAATGAAGCCCATTCCTCTGTGGATTTGGTTGAGGTCTCTGGTTCTGAGCCAGGTGGACAAGCCAGGGGTAACCTCCAGTCGTGCATTGAGAAAAACAGAGTGTTCCTACCTCCAACTGCACCAGAGTGGGACTGTAGCACCAGGATTTGAAACTCCTGCAGGGTGTCCTGCATCCTAGGAAAAGTTAGGATTTAAGACAAGGTCTTCTCAACAGCAGTTTCTGTTCTGTGGAAACCCTAGTTTGTCAAAAGAGTACATTCGGACAACCTCAAACCAGAAGAGGCCTTTGCTCTAGGAGATGTTCTGACAGGGCTGTGTGAGGGGAGAGCATTTCTCCCCTTTCTGAGCTGAAATGCTGTCCTCTGCAAATGTGCACTGGGATCCAACTCCTGACTTTAGTGGAGAGGTACGATCGAGAAGGGTCATGCTAGGAGCTCGCAATTTAACATTCCTTGTTCGAGATAAAGTGCATTGCACTGTATACAAACCATTTCAAAATGTACGCCGCACATATTTGCATTCCTACTTGTTTAATATATATGATTAATTAAAGACAGCACGTTGTTGGTATTTAGAGATGACTAAGAGATAAGCTAGCAAATTGACATAAATGGAAGCATTTGCTCCAAGTACATACCTGGTTTTGATAAGATTGCTTGGATTTAGCAGAAAAGACTAGAAAAGATAGCAACAAAAAGGAACCAACAGAACTGTCTCTCTTAAGGCAGAAGCTTGCAGTTACCCCGGGTAAAAATTTCCTGTTAACTTTTGCAGTCCTTGGACAGTAGCCGACTGTCATCAATTCCTAGTCAATATTTGAGTAACGCTCTTTGGCAAGTCACACCATTTGCTATTTGCTCGATCAATGTATAATAGCCCAATGACTCAATATTATAAAACTCAATGACCTGTGAAACTTCAACATTTACATTTCTGTTAAAATCTCAAATAGTTCTTTATTAGTAGGAACTCAAGCTAAAATGCCAATCAGATAAGCATGATGACAATTATTAGCTATTTTCTTAGTCACATTGAGGCAGAGTCTAGGGCTCTTTCTAAAACAGAATACTATGAAATGAATGAAGGTACTCCCAGGGAAAGACAAAACTTATCCTACGTCTGAGAGATTGGAAGATGTGGAGGTCTGTCCCAGGCAGCGTCAGAATCCTGTCTCAATCTTCTTGTTTTATTTGGCCTACTTAGTATGGCATGTTGTAGTTATACCCAAGCAAGCATAAAATAGTGGGAGTCAAATGTTTCACAGGAACCCTCTGTATGTACCACAATTAGTCATTTTGTTTATCAGTGTCTGTGCAGCTTTGCAGATTTTAGAGTGGTAAACATATCATGAGATGAAATCCTGACCCCACTAACATCAAAGTAAAACTCTCAAGGGACAATATCCCAGTCCTGGTGGGGAACAAACACGCATTCCACTTACAGCCTCCTGAAATACTGCAGTTGCAGCCTGTCTCCCACACTCTCACTGGCTCCCAGCAGCACAGGAGCAGAGCACAGGCAGAGCAGAGCACAGGCAGGGAGGACCAGGGCTGTTGCTGATAGGCTGGGTGTTCACGCAGGCACCGTGTCTCCGTGCAGGGGTGCCAGCCTCTGCAAACACCTTTCTGTCAATTGGGCACTCCCAGTATGTTCCAGTGCAAAGTCAAACCTGGAAACTTAAACTGCTAGTGTAGGAAGCTCACATCGTTTAAAGCTGAGGGTTTGACTTTCCTGGAAGCATTAAAAACAATTAGGCGGCCATGAGGTCTGAAAAGCATTATGAGGATCTTGGTCCTCAGGTGGTTACAGCACTGGTTAACACTCGGTGGTGGGTGATACCAGCACTTTAGTCCATCTCAGTGAAAGATCAGATGGGTGAAGTTGAACTATTTATTGCTAACTGTAGACACCTGAGAGTGCCCACGCCAACAGGTACAACAAAGATGCAAGCATTTTTCTACCTCACATCTGTTATAATTCACAACATCTGAACTCAGAGACAAGTGCTGCAATGTTGTGAATGTCCTACCTCAAACATGGGTGCTGATTTGACCTACTGGCTCTAGGTAGAAAGTTCAGATAGGTTAATCTGAGTTACATACTAGAGTGGTAGTTCTGTGTTAATAAAGCAGGTCTAGGTATGTATGGACATTACCGCACACAGAAATGTTTTGTTTCTTTTCAAGTACAGCAGTTTGAGGAATCGTCAATTAGCTAACTCACGTTTTTAACACGTTTTAGCTAGCTAACGTGTTTGTCAGAAGAACCATTTTGACAAATATTCTTATATTTCCTATTAAGAAACTGTTCAGCAATCTATCAAGATTGGATTCAGTTGTGAAGTGAAACCACTAGTAAGAAAAAAGAAGCTCTTAGTAGTAATCTGATGTAGTTAATAGCAAGGGTTTGTATAAGACATGCTCTGCTGACCTTCAAGGCACCGCACTTCGAAGATAAAGGAAGGGGACAGCTAGCAGAACATGTGATATAGGACAAGAGAAGATCTTTGCTGGCTAAGCCTGAGTTTCCAAGGCAGGTAAATGGAGCACATGTAGGAACCAAGTGCGGAATGGTCACAGCCCATCGGAAGGTAGATGAGGCTAAGCAGCTGGATGCTACGAGGTATGTTCCTTCCAGGAAAGATTGGTGATGTGCCCCCACTCAGAGCTGTTCACATCTTACACTTTAAGTAGAGCTCCTACACTGTTCCTGAACAATTAGTGGAACAGGAATAGTTGAGATAGGCGAGGCATTTCAAAAAACACGCATGAGAAAAACATTTTCTTATTGCAAGATTTACCAGAGTCTCCCAGTTTCTCTGCTTCTGATAATTTCAGCCAATTCTGACCCCGTTGGCCACGGTACAGCACTCTGTTCCAGCAGTGCTGTGTGTCCCTCCCGTGGCACAATGGGCTCTGTTTGCCTTGCGCTGTATGAATGCTCTGTAAACATATGTGTATATGTAAGTGCAGGTTGTTACAGGCACTTACTACTTGAAGCAACTACAAGCAACTGTTGGGTCATTATTTGCATGAAGAATGTGTGTGGGCTTACCATTATGCAAAAGGTATCAGACACACCTGCTAGAACAAATGAAACATTTCTAGAGAAAACAAACCTGCCTTTCGCTGCAGTGAATATCTGCAGTCTTTTCTCTTGCTCATTGTACTATTTCACCACACTTGGAACATCAGTACTGGCTCAGGAAAATTTGTGCCATCCTGTTTCATGCAACTCTTGAAACAAATGCTCAGGAAACAATGAAGCAATGTGAGAGCAGGCTAAGGGGGTGATGAGAGGGAAGGGGGAATCCATCTAGCAGGGGAAAGCTGACGTTATGTCAGCATAGTGCAATGCTGCACAGAGCTGACACGTTACTATTCCTGTTGGGTGTAGATACATTAGGTAATTTCTTAAACTACCTCCAGACCACCAGTGCTTGCTTGTCAGAGCTTGGTGGCAATCCAGCTCGGCATTATCAGAGCAGTTGTGTCTGTCTCGCATGGTGCTTGCACTGGGGCTACCCAGCCGCAACTTTCTTTTAGACATTTCAGCAGTTCAAGGTTATTTGTCATGGGAAAAGATGTGTTCAGGCAGGCTGTGAAACGAAGCGCTCATGTCTGGGAGAAGCAGCTGCCCTGGCTCCCAGCTCCCTCCGAGGGCAGCCCTTGACAGGAGTCCCCATTGAGTTTGGGGACAGCCTCGTGTTGCACTGAGGAACACACCCCTCTTCCCTTTCCCCCTTTATGTGTGAAAGGGGGTTGTTCAGTTCTGGGAGTAAAAACACACTTTGGAGGCTAAAGTTCAATTTGCCCTGCCTCCTTTTATTTGCTCTGTTTGCACTGTAGTAAATGTCATCTTACCCACAGCCTCTCCAGTCAGAAAGCCTGCGAGGCTGCTGGGCCTTTTAAAAAACTCCGTTAATTGCAGTATGCTGAATAAGAAAATTGGAGCTATCCATCATATATATATAAATATATACAAATAATGAACAGGTTAGCCCTCCTAGGAATAAGCACTGAAAAATCCAAGCAGTATAAGAAACTACACGGACATTGAAATAACAGAGACTATGAAATAAAAGGAATAGTGAAGCAGTGATTGCCAGTTTAGGGTACGGCGCAGTAAGTAGCAGCATATTCAATATATCAATACAAAAGAGAGTTCTATCTTTTCCTAACTGCTCAATGTGTGTTGTTGGGCACAGTGGTATTGAGGAATATCCAGGGAAATCTGGAAGAATCAGCTTGGCTTTGCTAAACTGAAGGTGAGTTTACATTTCCCTGTAGAAACAACAAAAAAAAAAGGTGGAAAGGCAGTTAAAAGGAATCTCACATTCTTCTGTCTTTGGTTCAGTTGTTTGCGTTTTCCAGCTGACAATACAAACGATGAAAAATGTCAAATTCTTCTTTGCTTTCACTCAAAAGCATTAAATTCTTCAGGCTTTCAAACAGCCAGAACAACTCCATTATAGCATTTACATTTCATTTCTCTGGCTTAGATTTTTATGTACAAAATTCTCAATGGTTACATGTCTCTCATCGTTCATTATCTCAAAATTAGACCTATAAGAGAGGTTCTCTCTGCACTTAGGAAGCTTGTAATGGGGGCTAGGAAGCGCTGATGTAGTAATATCCTCTGTTTGGGTTATAAACGTCATTTTCGCTTTGATTGTAAAGGATTATACTGGTGCATCTCTGTGGATATATGTGATGATGGTTAGTTGTATTTTTAACTACTCTGCTTTTCCTATGCATTTGTCACACAACTTGCTGCTGGTTTCCCCTTTAACAGATGTGAGACATTTTCCATTTGGACATTATGCTTCTGGCATAATTAGCTTAATTTACTAACAATGTATTAGCTGTTGTTTCTTGCCTGTGAATTTCAGGGAACAACCAATGCATCCAACTTCTTCCATCACATCACTTGATACAAGGATTCTTTTCTTCAGCTCTTCCTATCTTCTCTCCAAATTATATCCTCCTGCTATCTCTTGATGGAAAATTCTGCCACACTGTCCGAGGACAGGGAAAATCCCAATGCATGCACACAAGCACCAGAAGTATCTTCTCAAAATTGCTCTCAGGGATTTAGTCTTAATGCAGATCACACAAGCTGAAATCATCCTCTTTTTTAGGCCTAATTATACCCCTTATATAAGTGGAGCCAGCTGGGGTTTTTTTCAGCCTCACCAATTCTAGAAGGTTACTCTAGCTCTGTGCCTGTCAGTTGCCAAGGAGTTTACAGCTGTATATGGAGAGGATAATCTGCTGTAGATTGTCTCATCTGTATGATCACACGTAAACTTGGTTGCTTGAGGACTGCTTTTTTTGATGTTTCTGACATGCTGCCCTCCATCATCTGGGTGCTCTTAGAAGGAGGAAGATACTGGGAGTTACCCAGGACAAGTGCTCACACACGAGAAATGCTCTCATAGCTTAGCTTCAAGAGTGATGGGAGGGATAGGGGTGAGGGGGGTTTTCTTCTGGCTGTGAGCCATCATCTGTGTAAAAAGCATCCTCATGGTGTACAATGGTTGGAGAAAGGAAATGCAACTCATATTCCAGTTCTTTATTATGCCAGTCATGTTGGAGGGCTTATTTTGAGCTGTGGTAGGAAACCTCTCTTTTTGTATTCAACAGAAAGTGTTTAGACTGTTTGAAGAACTCTTGTCTCCCTTCCTCTATTTGAGCTCAAGTCTTCAATTAGATGTAATTGAAAAAGGTAGAGTAAATGGCAGGTGCCTGCCTCTTTGGAAGGCGTAATTATGACTAGCTTGCAGACTTGAAATTTTGATGACTGAATAAATAAAGAAGACAGATGTTTTTGTGTACACACTGCCAGCAGTACTGACAGGATGACACAGGGACATTTGTAGCTCTGTAGAATGAGGGGAAAAGTGAGGGGTTTGGTTTCTTTCCCCTCTTATTTATAAAATGAACATCTGTTCTCTCTCTCTTCATGTCAGTGGATGAGGTGAATTTCTATTGTGCCTATGAAAAATACTAACAGCTGTAGCTGGGACTTAGGCATTGATTTGTGCTAGCGTATTCAATAAAAGGTCTTCTCATATTTCTACTTCCACTTTTACTCTCTTTTATCTCCTTTATCTTCTCAGCATTCTACAGGTAAGGAATGACCTTGAATCCAATTAAAAATTGGAATGTGTTGCCAGGTAATCCTGTCTCCTAAACTCAAAAGTATTCCACAAAGAAAGGCTGTGCAAAGGATTTCTAACTCTTTTAAAAGCACTATCATAGCCACGCTGCTGTGTGGCATTTATCAATCATCAAAAAAAACCCCCCAAAACCCAAGGACACAAGCAAAAAAGGACAGGCATTGCTTGGAGTGGAGCTATAGAATATTTGGGTAACCAAGTTATTTACAAGGTCTCCATGTTCCTTCTGCCATGGCTTGCGTGTGATTGTACCGAGGCAAACCAGGTTTTGCTAACAAACCAGTTGAGAACAAGCTGTTATCTAATCTATAGCTTAATAAAATATTGATGCTTCTAAGACATTAACTATCTTCATATGTTGTTAACTTGCCTATCATTACTGTATCTGATATCAAAAAATGTTCTCTAAACACTGTTTGGTCAGCAGTCCTCTGTTTTTTTCATTATCTTGTGTGTTACAGATTCACGTACTCGCGTATTATGTTGTTGTATTCTTTGCACGCAATCACAGCATGGCCGCTGTTGAAAACAACCCACCATTTTTGAATGCACAGAGGCCTTATGACAAAACTGCCAGGTGTATTTTCAATACATTTCCTGAGCTCAGATAAAGTTTAAGATAATTTCTTTTACACTTTGTAACATAGACTTCATACGTTTTTTACTAGACCTACCCTGATGCTGCTTTTGCCTTTGGAAGAGGTTCTGATGTGCTGTGTTTTACAACTTTCTTCTCTTTCACTGATATCTAAGCTTAAATAGCCTGTATGTACATAAAAGTAGTTGGCATGATGATTCTAGCAGTTTTGATGGTGTTTGTGGGGCTGGGGGACTTCAGCATAAGGACCGATAAAATAAGAGGGTCTTTATTTTCTTGTCAATAGGGAATTTGCCTCTGTTGTAAATACAATTTCTTATGAACAGTATCTGAGAAAGCCCACACAAAGGGTGGCTAGGATTGCTTAAAGAAACAGCTTTACATCTATTTATCCTGATAAAACCTCAATGGCTAGGGACATGCTTTCATTGCTCCCTAAGGAATAATAGAGGAAAAGAAAACAACTAAACTGTGGGTAAATTATCTAAGCAAATAGTGAAAAAGAAAGGAATAGAAACAGCTTCAAACAGAGTGTCTCTCCTTACGTTAGACTATTACGGTTTTTTAGATTGTGGGGTTTTTTAATTCAGCTATTCCCCGTTAGCTAACACTTCATTTATGTTTTTCCCCTCTATATTGCTCACTGAAGTAGTTTATTTCTGTAGCTGAGTGTCCATGATGTTGTGTACTCAGGCCCTTCAAATTTAAAATACTTTCATACTTCTCTATCATTAAACCAAAACAAAGACTCTCGTCTGTGAGACATCTGGTTTCTAATCACTGTACCCACTATTGTGGGCTCCTTTGTTGTGTTTTATAAACCTGCACAGTCACATCTGCCTTCTCAGGCTTGCACAATGTGCATTGTTTCTTCCAACAAAGCTATTTTGACATATGTCCTGTTTCTACCACATATCTGGCATGATTCCTCAGATAACTCCTCGTGCCCTCTGCCAGTTTTACACCGAATGCAGAAAGTGCTCAAGTATATTCTTCCCTGCCCACTGCAGTGGGGGTTGGACTAGACGACCTTTCAAGGTCTCTTCCAACCCAAAATGTTCCGTGATTCTCTGATTCTGTACCAATATCATGGGGGTTATTGCTGTGGAATTATCTCACTTCTGCCTCTGTTGGTTTGGTCTTGCAGCTCAAAGGTGTTCTTCTGTCTGTCTTCATTTTAATAAGAGTTGTGCTGGTGCTGCTTAGTCAATGACTATCACGCGTACTGTTGGTGTGAGAGCTCAGTTCAGCTTTATTGCTTTAGATGACAATGTAACCGCCCGTTCCTTGTGTGGAGGAATAGTAATCTAGAAGATGAGGACGTGTGCTCAAAATTTCTGTATGTAGTGCTAATTCTTGATTACATCCCTCCTCCTACTGCAAGCACTGCAACTAATGCATGGCATTAAATTTTTGTGTAGGAAATGAGCAACGGGTGGATTTAATAAAAAGAAATTACATTTGCTGTCTAAGGTCATCTTCCTGCCTCAGCTGGCATGAAGTAACCCTGGAAAGTTCATTGCCAGAGAGGCTTTTCCTTCTGATATGACTACGGTACATAGTAGCAAAGTGGCATTTTTATTTGTATCATCTATTCTTGCTCCCGTTTCCTTTCATAAATTAAAAGGCAAACCCTCCAAATCTGCAAATAAAGCTGCCTCTGTATCAGAAAGGCAATAGCACAGTTATCTTCAGATGTACCTCTTCACAGCCCTTGTTGTTACCAGGATGTCAGCTAAGCTTGTCATATAATGCTGGTCTGAATCAAGGAAAACTGTGGAGTGAAGATAAAAAGGACTGCAAGGAAGAAGGAAAGGGAGATACTTTCCGCAAGCTCTTATTTCATCCTTCTATTTAATTTTAAGTAGTTTTTCCTAATTCTAGAATAAAAAGTGCCAATCCTTTTTTAGTTTGGAGAGAAGAAAAAAGAGAATAGTTGGAAAATAAAATTATAAATATTATTTAAAGCATAAAGAACTGGGATAAAATGGACAATGCACGTCCATCTCTAATGGGAGGTTATTTGTGAACACTATTTTAAGGTCTAGCCATCTTATCAGTTTGGAGAGCTGGGGACTGTGAAGGAGAGCTGCAGGGCAGAGTTCACTTGAGTAAATAAGGAGACAAAGACAAGGTCTCATACCATGACAGTGCACTACAGCTACTGACTTGAATCTGCGAGTCAGAAGTGACCCACTTGCACAAACTCTTTTGTATTATCAGGAAAAATTTCAAAGAAAAAATATTCTTATATAACGATATAATTAAAAAGGTAAAGAAAAGTCACTCTTTGGATAGCAAGAAAACTTGCATCTTCTAGAGTTCAAGCAGCTGTGAAGACCTAGATGTGCGAGACACAGCGCAGGAAATAGAGCAAAACTTCAGTGAAAAGATGGCAGTTGGGATAAGAAAGATAATCTTCTAGTCCATATGTGTGGCACATCCATTTGCCCTTCAAGTCCATTTTGGGCTGATGTTGCGGGTGAGTGCAGTGCACGTGTGCATTGTGTGCTTCCCTGACGGGTCTGCTCCGTGGGCACTTATAACACACCTCTGTCCGCTGACTCTGTGCGCAGAGATCCGGTTTCTGCCAGCAAAACCCCTCTGCTAGAATGCTCATGACAAATACACATCAAATGCACAAAAAAATTATCTTTAAAGTTAGAAGCATATACTCAGAAACTGTGTAGTAGTACCTCATCCAGAAGAGTTATGGAAGTATTAAAAAATGAAAACTCATTATATAGTATGTTGGAATGAGGAAAATTTTGAGTTATGCAACATGCACTACAATGAAGAAGCATGTTACAAGCAGAATGAGACTGATATGACATAAATTGTCATCAGTTTTGATGCAATTTGGAGCTTCGCCAGTTGCATTTCTGATGAAACACTGGATTCTGATGATGTTCTTATGCTATATAGAAATATCCACTATTATACAATATAAACTATGCATTGCTGCAGCTCACGTTTCAAAAATGTGTCTCATGTTCCAATAACAACCTTAAATTTCCCTTGGAAGTTGGTGTTCCGGTAGTAATTCTCTCACGTGTAATTATAAAATTATTCACCTGAAATAGAACTGATGCAAAAAGTTTGTATTTTCAGTGGGGAAAATATATTAATCTTCTAATTAAAAAGAAAACAAGAGTGAGTGAAAAGTTTCAATGAAGTGGTCAGTGAACAAGAACGTGATCATTCATCTCCCCAAAAATACTGAAGCTGATGTGTCTGTTGCAGATGTATCCAAGCAGTGAGGGTCTAGTCACATTCAGGCACCAGGTTACTGGTTTCTGCACAGAGACTTTTCACGTTTTTGAGCTCTTTGTGTCTTCACTGATTAACTGTACCCACTGCTGTATAATGCAAATACTTCATGTAATGAGTAATTCTTTCTCTAAGCAAAAATATTAAATATCCGAAGGTATCATTAATATCTGATGTAGAGAACATCTTTTATGTCCTTTGATTCACAGTGATGTTCAGCTTCTAGTATTTCTGGCATAGGCATCCTAGGCTTTAAGGATTGGCTGCCTCTGTTTAGACAGCACACGCGTAATTAATAATCTTTCAAAGAGTCTTTTTCTGTTTCATGTGATCTGTGGAGTACACATGCATATGCTTCAGCTAATATTAATTCCATAGACTGGGAAAATCCCTCTTTGGATGTCCAACAAAACTGTTCCACCCCACATCCAATCACAATGACGAGATATTTCAGAAGGTTGTTGTCCCTGAAGGTACTCTGCTGTGCTGCTACTCCAGTTCTTGAAAATCTGTGCCAGGATGTTTTCTCTCTCTTGCAAAAGGCAACGTCTGGCACCTTATCGTCAGCCAACGTGCTGTACTATTTTCTTTCAATACAGTTTGTCATCTCTTTGTTTCTTCTCAACCTCACAGAAATTTCAACTGAGGTATTTTCATTGTGCACTGCATTTTATTTCTGGGTTTGTTTTTTATTTTGTGTTATTTTATTTCCTGGAGCATTTTAGCCAACTCTCGGGAGTTTTCTCTGCTTCAGCCATTGGCATAGCATAGCACTGCCCTGACAATGTGTCCGCAGTCATTTCCTGTTCCAAGTACTGCCGTATCTCATATTATATCGCTGTGCATAACTCTTGCCAGGAAAAAAGGGTCTCAAATTGATTTTTCATAGAAAAACAGGGACGTATTTATTTGGTTTGCTACTACAAATATTCTTCCTCTAGGTTGTGACCGGGTGAATTCCAGGCCCATTGAGGCCAATGAAAATCTGGCACTTGGCTTCAGTAGAGTCAGGATTTCCATCTAGATTTTTGCCTGTTTGGAGAATTAGAATTGACAATGATTGTTGACAAAAACCCTGGAACAACATGGCCATTTTTTTTAAAAAAAAATCTGCTACTATCAAATAATGACTTTTTCAACACTGTGTGAAAGCAATTCAAAGAACTGAGCCGTATGTTTTGCTTGGCTTTTCTTTTAAACCATTACCTGTTGTTATTTGTGTGATGATAGGATCAAGGAGTTCTAGCCACAGATAAGAACTTCAGTGTTGTATAAACAGAGAAAGAAAACAGTCTCCTTCAGGCTTGCCAAAGAAGTGCTTACTGAGAGATGAGGGAACATGGGAAAATACTACAACTACACTGATCGGTACATGGGGCTGCGCATCAGCACCCTGGGAGCCTTTTCTAGGTTTTTCTACGTGTGATGGCGGAGGAGAGCTTTAGGTGGCATTTTGAACAATGTGTGCTGGCATTGACAGATATTTCTTTCAAAACATGAAGAAAAGGAGTGTGAAACATCTAGAAAGCTTGGTAGGAGAGGCTGGGGTTATGAGCTGCTTACTTCGATAGCCAAGAGAAGAATGGAGTGAGGGAAGAGAAAGGCTGTGAAGTGCAGGGAAGCATTTGTGACACGGTCATGGCAGTAAGAGCAGGACTGGTGAGACAAGATCGCCTTCCTCGGGAGAGGAAGCTACCTCTATTCACCTCTCCTTTCTGTTACTGTCCTCAGCGTGGCTTCTTAACACTTATTGCTGGTGATTCTAGTGTTGGCTGTATTCGCAACTCGGAGTCGTTCAGAGGCTCAAATCAAATAAATGTCCATTGCCAGACACTTTTGGAACTGCATGTAGGCCAGCTGGAAATAAGATGAGAACAGATTTTTTTGTAAGATACAGGCAGCTTTTGGCTGGGTTGGAGGCACTTTGAAAGAAGTAATTTTTCGTGCTATTTCAGGAAGTGGATAATAATTTTAAAAGAGAAAGAGGCTGAAACCTAATATGAAGGCTGCAGTAACCGACACAATAGAAATATGCTAAGCAGATTTTTTATTTGAAAAAGAATAATGGGAGTTTCAGACAATTTGCAATATGAATGAAGACTTAAGCAGGCTACTCCTTCTCTGCAACCCGTTGCTCTTCTTCATTAATATACAATGGTTGAAACCATATTCCCATCCCTAAATATTTTTAAACTTTGAGGCTGTTTGAACTCTCCATCTGCAATATATTCTCCATATAGTGAGAGTATACAGCTCATCTAAAATCAAATCTGACTGCTGAGAAGAATGCTCTCGAACACCATGCATATAGCCTAACCTCTGCCTTTGTAACTGCTGAGTGGAGCCCGTAGTTCAGTGTAAGAAAGCATCTAGAATACATTTTGATGTTGAGGCTTGTACCATTCTCTGTTTGACTGTTACAAGGTAGATCTCCCTTTCTTTTTCATTCCAAGCTCACTTTCTTCTCTTCTTGAATCAGAATAACACATGCCTCTGCTCCTTCAGGTTTTTATTTCCTGCTTTAAGTTTTCTAATCCCTTCCTTTCTGAGCATTTTGGTCACACAGACACCCTTTATTAGACCCTACACTTTTCTGACAGTGGTTGGAGGAGATAAATGCTGTTCTTGTGTGTGAACTCGGGTAAGCATTATTGTGTGTGTTCTTTTGACTGCTAAGCCATATTTCCTGCTGGCTTTGTTACCCACAGCAGTATGTAACTTTCCTTCCTTTGTCCCATTCAAAATCTTAAAAAAAAAGGAATCAATTCAGAAAACAGTTTTGGGTTCACGATTTCTAAATTTTCTGCTTTTCTTCTTTTTCCTTACTTCACACACAGAGTCTTTTAACTTCACGAGAACACTCACCCCAGCTTATCTGGAGCAGCCAGAGGTGCTCAACACACATCTTCAGTTTCGCACATGAATACTTCTGCCCTTTCTGACTACAGCAGGTTAAGAGCCAAGAGTGGTGCTTCTGTGCTTGTACAGCAGGGTGCTTGGTATTACCTTGTCCTGAACTGGACAAGAAATTCCCTAGTGGCTCCTCTACAGGCTTAGCAATTTAGAATAGTGACACATTTGAGAGCTGTTTTAAAAACTTCCAATTTCACTGCTCAGTCAGTAGTAACACAGGTTTTATTTAAAGCCTGATTCGAAAACTTATTGTAGTCAGCCACTCTTTGCTTCTAATGGACTTCGCACCTGAAAAATCAAAGCCATTGACAGATATTAGCAGCTTCATGTGGTACCTCCGTGGAACTCAGTGAATTTTTTCAGTTTTCCAGATGTTGAACCTGAAGTGTACCAAAGGTGAAAGGTCAGTAGTGAGATCCTGATCAGCAGCATCTCATCACTAGATTTTGGCCTTCAGAGTATAGGACAGAAAATAAAGACGAGGACAGTAGTAATAACCTTAATATTCAAGGTTTTTGTTCACTTGTGATTGCAATGGTGAGTGCAAGTTTAGAATACTAGTAAAGTTCTATGTGATGCTTACTATTGCTGCAGGCAGTGGGGAACCACGCACACTAGACACTAAAGCACAGCTTCAGAGTAAGCAGCACAGCCTTAGGGATCACCCGGTGCTCTGAAGACATTTATAAAAGAACTACTTTTTCCTGTATGCATTTCTAACTGGTTGTGCCTAATGCTGATGACAGCTTCAGAGTTTCAATCCAGACCAAGCCTCTGTCTGAGTAGCTTATGCCTCTAAGGCACAGATTTCAGTAGCGTAATTTCTGTTCAATGGAGATACAGCACTTAGAAACTCAGCAACACAATAGCTGTAACACAAATACAGACTGTTACACTCTCTCTGTGGGGTCACATTCTGAGCAGTTGTTCCAGCAAGAGCGTATTTCACGGTCTGTATTTCACCTAGACAAGGTTTTAAAAAATTAGATTGGTTCCTATCAAATGCAGTTTGTTATCCTAGACTTTCTTTGAAGGCTGAAATGCATATGCCTGCACCATCAGCCACACTTAAATTCGCCTTGCAGATCATAAATTTGGTACTGGGAAAAAAGAAATATAATTGCACTTTTTCCAAAATGTTTGCCATGCCCTTTCTGGCAAAGGCGGTAAAGAGTTTACAGTCCATTTGAAGTTAATACAGACCTCAATCAGTAAAGGTATTAAACCTTTTCAATCCATGGCTTAAAATTAGAGCTGTCCTCTTTCACTGCTAGAGCTCCTGATGCCTCAAGCCGTAAGTTGTCAGTTGTGAGGGTGTTCTGATGTCAGAATGTGAATTAATACCTTCCTAGGGTGATTTTAATGTTATGCTTTTTGATATATAAGCAGTTCCGGGACACCTTTTTTTCCTCCAGTATTCCAACTTTTTACGTGTCATTAGACCAGTGATCCACAGATTCCCCAATACGTATTTGGTTACTCTGAGCAATATTTGTATGTTTCCTTTGTCTGACAGGATCAGAATTCAACCAAAGCACCCCTTGGCTGCGTTGCCTTTTTTCCTCATAGATGCTTTTCTCCTCTTACACAGACTTCTTCTTGTCATCTAGCTGTAGCACAGCACCTCTGCTGTTTTTTCCAGTTTCCCCAAGGCTCTCATCATGTTCTTCCACTGCTTTTCCCACAGGCAGAAAATGCTGCCTCTCTTGAACTTGATGCCTATTGCAGATCTAGGCAATCTAAACCCTTGCATGTTCTGATGTAACTCTTGTGTCCTGAAATTAACCTAAAGCAGTTTGAGGAAATGCTGTCATATGAAGTGCTGCATCTGCCCAGACTTGCTGGGCATAATCATGGTAAGCATTAGCTGCATAATGCATTGAGTTACAGGGGCCATCTCTTGCTGGGATCCAGCTTAAACTGCCTTGCTGCCTTTTACCCCCAGTCTTTTTTCATCTATTGATTTTCTCAGGTAGGTCCACTGGCTTCCCTTGTTTGCATGAATCTGAGTACATTGTCAGGGTCTGTTTGTGTGCCCTCCAGTGTTCTGCCTTGGAGCTCTTTGCTCCAGCCATGAATGAGTCTCTCACACAGCATCCAGTTTTTCCCTTCCCAAACACTGTAAGGCTCTGCAGCCTGGGTTCAGTTGCAGACAGGCATTAATTTTTTTTTCTTCTATTTGTATTCTCTGTTCAAGAACTGTCATCTCTCACATTTCATTCTTTCCCTGGAGTATAGCAGGCTTCATAGTTTTGTAATGTGAGTACTCTTTTTCTCCTTTCTGTCTAGATTAATTAAAGACTGTAAAAATCTACCAACTGCTTCAGAACCCACTGTTAGCAGAAACAAGATGACATTCTGGTTACCTTTTTTTTCTTCTCAGACTCTTTTTAAACAACTCAAACAACTTTTTGTAACTTTTCCAGCACAGCATAATCCCAGAGAGGTTCAGGTCTAGTGGAGCTTCTTGATGTGCCTTTTTCCCACCAGCAAATTGTCTTATCTCTTTCATACACATAGCACTTGAAGTCCAGTAAATATCAGGTGTTTAAACTAAAACATGGAAGAGAAGAGCTTTTTATCCTGTGTCTGGTTCCATCTGGCTGCCGATAACAGGACTTTGACAGAAGCCTAAACAGATCCTTCTGGAAAACTTAAAGCATAAAGACAAAAGCACCAGTAGCAGAAGGAATAATTTAAGTGCCGCTCACTGAAGGCATGGAAATCAGTCCAAACATTGATGGTACCTGTGGAGTAGAAGTAATTTGGAAATGCCATTAAAAAAGCTTGCAATGGTGAGCCAGGAAGCTGTGTGGTTAAGCCAGGAGGTACGGTATTTCAGTTACAACTAAGGCACACTTTAGTATAATGTGTTTAACTTCATTGGGAAATAACTATGTGATCATCACAGAGTGGAGGTGGGTCTTACGTAGCCTGGTTTATTGCCTGTCTTACTCCCGTAACTGCTTCCTGCCTGTGTGGGGAACACTCTGCAAGAAGCATCCTTAGATGTGTATGTCAATTTAAAAAATTCCTGCAGAAGCTTAACCCGCAAAAGAACAGGAAGGACTGACTTGTTACAGTACGTGGACAGTCCAGTATTTATGGGACACAGCGCTGTGTTGCTTTCCTTGTGTCTTGGGACTGGGCTACCTCTCTGATCCAGCCCACGCAACCCCACCCTGTAAATTGTGTATCCTGCATAATCCTTAGGTACTAAGAAGAAGAAAGGGATTTTCTTTGCCTCTTTCCCACCTGTGTACTCCTGTTGCTGTGACTGTTTAACAACAACCTGCTGCTTTGCATCCCTGCTCCTCAATTTCAGCCTCAGCTGGCTGCAGCCAGGAATGCAGCGTGGAAGTGGGAAGTTGAGGAAAGCAAACTGGTATGAGAGGGCAAAAAGCGCCACAGATCAGCCCATTGTGTGTGAAAGGAAAGTCTAATACCCCTAAAGGGTATTACTCTTTTGAACTACCTCTGGGTTATAAGCAGCAATATGCTAGCCACTGGATAAGAGATGGAGCAGCCAGATATCTGCTCCTGCACCAGCATCAGCCTCCGTGAAATTTTCAGCTGGAATTTTTGCCCAAAAGAAACTGATGTGCACAAGCTCTGTTGATTAGCACAATTAAAACAGCCATTGCAGCAAGCAAAACCTGTCTGTCATATTCAGTCTCCCTGGTTTGAAAGGACAAGAGATTGTGAGGATAATGGCTCGGCGAAAGCAGCTTTAAAGAGTTACTCTGTAAGTATGACGCATCATACAGTTCCTCGTTTCTTCCAATCCACACACTTCAACATTAACTTCATTGACGTGCATAAGCTACACACCTGTCTTGCAGGTATCTTATCCATGCCTAATTTCTACTACCAAAACAGCTCTGGGACTTAATTCAACACACATCACAATGTAACAGGCAATCATATCTTTATATTTTATTTCCCGATCAACATAAAGCTCTTTTTCCCTCCCAGGGCAGAAAAAGCAAATTGCCACACAAGCCTTCTCTCAATCATTTACTCTGCCTGTGTTGCAAAACTCCCATCAACCAGGCGTCCTCCTCAGCTTGCCTTGCTGTGTTGCTGAAAGCCCAGCATAGTGAACAATATGGCAGGAACGCGATCCGTGAAATTCAGACCTGCCTGCTGTCTCTCTGAATTTCATGCCAGCCCAGGTCTGGAGAGGGATAGGGTATAACAAATAGAAAGGCCAGATCTGGAAGAAGGAGCAAGTGACAAAAGCCAAGAAAGAACGTTTTGGGGAAATGATTCATTCATAAAAGTAGGATTTATGCTGTCGGACTTATTCCTTAGTTTATACAACTATTTCTACACCATCTGTTAAGTGGTTTTTAATTTGCCAGTAAAAATCAGCAGAATTAGTACGTTACTGCTTGCATGGCTCTGGAATATGGGCAGCTTTGGAGCCCAAGTCAGAAGCAGAGGTTTCTGCAGGCTGTTACGTTTATTGGGCCACCAGCCCTCCTAACCTGCAGAGCAAAATAGGAGGTTTCAATTGAGTTGATGTGGAAAAGGCATTATTAAAAGCTTGCTTATTTGTTTATTTTGTAACTGAACTTTGTTCCTGCTTCTCTTGTAACATGTTGATTTGATCTATGTTTTGGTGAAGATGCACTGTACGTGCTTTTCTGACCATAGGCACCTCGCAGGCACTCCAGCTAGTGCACAGCAGTCATCCAAATGGGAAGTTTAAGACTGCAAGCAGAGGGCCAGGGGGCACAGGATGAATCTTTCCCCCCAGGTTGATGAAAGGCGCACCCTCAGCTCCTGCTGGAATGCTGTAACTCTCCTGGAAATGAGAGCGGAGATGATCAAAGGCAAAATACTGCCAAAGAACAAAACTTAACAAGGATTCCTCACCCTGCCTAGTTATCACATCACAATTTGAGTCAACATGCGAGGCTGCTGGTGCCAGCTGTGAAAAAGGCAATTAATAACTTTAAACTAAGCCCAGCTTCAGGCTCAGGATGAGAAGCCATGAAGAGCTATGTACAGGTAATAGGCTGCTATTTTCATCCCTTGATGTGGCACACTGTTTGTTTTGTGGTGCTGTAGTAGGGATGGTGAAAAATGCCTTTCAGAGACTTTGAGAAGCATGATGAAGTCTTGATAGATTTTAAAAATCTATCTATTAAAGTCTCTGTAGATCCTAAAAAGGTAGTGATGGCATTTTTAAGAGGACAAGTACCTCTTGCATCACCCAGGCTGAAGCTCTGCGGTGTGAATACTGCGAGGGGAGTAGCACGGGGTTTGCTATTCTGAGGTGAATTTTCCAAGGAGAATATCATTCTTTACCAACAGTCCCAAAAGGCAGCCAGTTAGCAGCCAGTCTGATAGTGGGGTTCAGCTGGGTTCAAAATTTGTTCTGAGCCTGTGCTGGTGGTGTGTCCACCAAAAGAGGGCACTTTCTTGGCACTGAATGTCTTGCTCTGGCTCAGAGAGGAAGGCTGTTGCCGAGGGAAGGCTAGGAAACGGGTGTCTTTATTTCAGTGCCTGTCCTTGAAACGTATGTCCTCTCTGCCATCTTTTCATCCACGTACCTTGTAATACCTTCATGCACCACACACCAAGCTTTTGCCATCAAATGGCAGGCCTGGCAGGAAAGTGTTCCCCACTACCTGATGTGGAATTTATGCAAAGAAGGTTTTCATGACCAATATGACTACACATTAAGAGCAAAAAATTGCCCAAGTGTGTTTTATAGGTACATCTAGAAGAAATTCCTGGTATTTCTGAAGTTGTATCTAAGCCACCTTGTTTCAATTTCAGATTTTGCCGTAAAATAAACCTTCCTATAAGCTGCATGTTGTTATGTTTTGACTTAAAATTAAAGGTACATTGTAACTCCTTTTATTTTGCTAATATTAAAAAAATAAACATTTTTACTTACAAAGCTTTTAGGAAAATTCATTCTTGTTTACAGTCCCAGCACATGCACCATGCTGGTTCCAATTCTGCCAGCCAAGCATCCGTCCTGCCATTAACACTCTTCAGCAGCTGTGTTCTTTCTGCTACCTGGGGACCTGTTAAAAAGCGTTTACAGAGTTTCATGCAGGCAGGTGTCCCCACAAAAGCAATGCCGCCCGCAAAGGAATGCAATGAGTGACCTCTCTTCCAACACTCTCGGATATTTTAGATATTTCATTTCTATAATAAAAGCAAAAAGCAAAAAGCAAATTATTGAGGTGCTCCACACACCTATTGCTCAGATAATTGAAACAAGTTGTAGAAGTTGTAATTTTACCGAAGTGTCCACTGGCATGGGAAGTCTGTCTAGCTCGCTTTGTTTCTGCAGCACTCTCAGAAGTGAACTAGAAGGGTGCTAAGGAGTGAGCTAATGCAGCATAGATATTGTACGTCCCTGACAGCTGCCTTTTTGTGCAGGCTAGCACAAGTGAGGGGTCTTGTGCATAGGTAATTTGAGGACAGGCACCACAGAACAGCCACTTTCAGGAGTGGGGATACAATTTTCTGTCCTATTTTAATACCAAAATATTTTTTGTTTACATTAAATTACGTTTAACTAGACATGACTGTAGTCTTGAGAAAATTAACTGGCATCATATCTCAGCAGTAACTATGAACATTCATAAATGTATTAGTCAGGCCAGCTCACCAAATTTTCAAATGTGCAGGATTTCCAGAAGTGGCATAAAAAGAAGCTACCAGCAAACATTTTAATTCATGAATGATCAAAGTTAGGCATCCCCATAAGTCACCTGATCTACAGGCAACGAAGAAATGAGCTTGTTTCCTCACCGTCAGCGTGCCTTGCTCCAGTGCTCTTGGCAAGTTCTCCCTTTGATATTGGGAAATGGAGCTGTGGGGTTTTTTGTTTGTTTCTAAGTAATACTGTAAATCTTTAAGAGACTATCAAAGCCTGCAAGGGTCCCTTGAGAGTCTGATATTTGAGGAGTAGTAGTAGAACTTGTTTTGAAACACAAAGCAATGCTTTGTTGGATGAAACAGGACCTACCTGGACAATATGTCTAGCGCGTAAACCAGCTGTAACCTCAATGACACCTTTTCTATCTTCTAGTGAGCTTTGTTGCATGAAACCGAGGTCTGGATCTAACAGTTTCTCTGGGCAAATCTCCATTGAAATAGTTTGAGAAAGTCTATAAAATAAGATGGATAAGAAGGACTATCATTTGTTATCCATGGAATACTGAAGTGAATTGTAAAATCTCCTGCTAAGGAATATCCCTTCTTGATACTCGGTCCCATTCTTTGGAAGGTGCAATGTGTTTCCAGAGAATGATGGGAAAAAAAGGTGACTGAAGAGGCAAAGTGCCTGGTTTATGCACCCGCTCCAAGGAGTGACAAAATTGGTGCTGTCATTCAGCAAGGACATTGTTTTATTACCACTGAGGTTTTCTGGAGGAGGTCCCTGTTGGAGACCATGAAAGAAGTTCTAGAAGAGGAATTTTCATATGTGCGTGACCCCGAAATGTATTAAGTTTAATAGGATTGTGTATCTAGCTGTTTTATCGCTTTGTCTTTTAAAGCTCTTAAATCTGGATTCTGATTTGATGCCTGTTACTATGTGGGTACACTGCTGCCTTAACTGGAGAAAACTGCTCGGGGAAGCAGTTAAGACTTGGGATTGGGTTAAAGACTGTTAGGCTTCAGGCCTTTCCTGTGGCTTTTGCTCTCCACCTCATGACTCTCCACCGTTGCCTGGCTCCCCTCCCTTTGAATCTGTTGCGGTGCACTCCGGACAGACTTGGCTGCATGGGGAGGTTTATAGATTTTAATATTGTTGTCTTGAGGTCTGTAGTCCAATTTCTTGCACCGTAAATGGATATCAACAAATCAATGTGGGTGAGAAAGCTTTACAGTGCGTTTCAAGTTGAAAATGAGGGGTGCACCTCCACCTCTTCCCCAGCCATGCAGGAGTCTGCAGTAGTGCTTGGCCTCTGCGCAGGCACCCGCCTTTCCTAAGAGTGCGGTACAGGTTTATGGGCGCCCTCACTTGACATACCATTGGGCAACTGGTGGCTGGGAAGAAGACTCAGAGCTGCTGCTTGTGAAAGACCTTTGCAAGCTCTCATGCCAGGCAAGGAACAGACCTCGCTCGGTGCATGAAAGCTGCCATGTACAGGGATGTGTGAGTGCACCTGGGGGATCAGTAAGCTTGCCCAAACCCTGTGCCCACAGCAAGCACAGCTTATTTTGAAACGAGGGCTGGGTCAGAGAGGGGACCCCACATCTCATGCCCTGCTCCCCCTTATCTTGCATGTGTGCTCCTGGATTACCACCCCTTGCTCAAAGGACAATTTAGCTGTTGACTGCAGTCCAGTCCAACTGCAAGACGTGAATTTTCCTGTGCAGTGAAGTTTGCACTTGGACCTGGACAAACATGAAGGATGGAAACAAAAAAACAAGTTGAAGTAAATCATGTTTTGTTGCCTGTTATTATGCAGGGCTTTGGTATGTGGTCACTGTTGGTGAGAGAGGAGAAAGAGGCTACCAGCATGTCTCTGTAGAAACAAACTCTGTGATCATGCAACACCACAGCCTTGCCTTGCAGTTGCATCGAAACAGCATCGCTGCCATGCCGTTACAGAGCTGCTTTTCCTGTGTCTCCATTGTGACTATCTCCTAACCCGCCCGCCTGCCAGGCATTCCCCTCTGTGAGATGACAGCAATTTTACTCTGGCACTTACCTGGAGAACCGCATTCTTATTTTCTGCTTATCTGCCAGAGGAGTGTGATCAGACACGCTATTTGAAAGGTGTATTGGGGTTTCTAAGCCTCATGAAACAAGGCAGAGGTTAACCCAGGCAACCATCAGGCTGTAGCTGAAAATTGGCCTGGTGTCAGAGGATGAAAGAGCAGTGGGAGGGTCTCTTTAGGCAAACACAGCTAGCTAGAGAATTGCTAAAAAACCTTGATCTTCAAGACACAGAAAGAAGGAGCTTTCTGAACTTGGAGAAGGTTGGTAAACTGGAGGTTGATGGTGAAGCGCTGGTGCCCCCACACACAGAGGGGATGGGGACTGTGTTGCATGGATGCGTTCCAGTTTGAGGAGAGCTTTGCTATAAGGGGATGCTTTTGGGTCAGGTGAAGACAGCAGGATTCTTGCAAACCGGGTAGGTAAGTCAGCTCCTCAGAGCTGGATTTCAAATGAAATCTGGACTGGTTCATTATTCCGGGGTGGAACCAGGAATTTCCGTGGCTTTGATCAAAATCCTACAAAAGTAATGGTTGTGGAGATTGCTTGCTTTGAAGTTTTGAATTTGAATTTTGAGAGAATCCAAAATGCAAACTAGAAAAGGCTGAAATTTGTTCCAATAAAAACATTTTGTGAAAAATTAAATTTAAAAAAAACCAAACTCTAAACTCTCATGGAAAGGAAGGTGTTTTTAAAATATTGTTTCAAAGTTGATGGAAAATGTACATCACATTTCAATCCATCTTCCTGATTAAAAGACGCTAAGACTTAAAATGAAAAATGATAACATTTTCACTGAAAAGGGGATTGGTTTTTAAACACTGTGCTTTCTGATTTCTTTTTTTATTCTTTTAACTTCAGCAGAAAGAATATAATGTTGACTCTTGTGTACCTATTAACACAGTGTGAGGAGTGAGGTTAATAATTTTCTCCTTATTTTCCAACTTGCAAAAATCTTGAAAAAGATAAATAAGCTCCCATTTATTTCCTGAACATTCCTTCGGGAAAATCTTTCAACCTTCCAAACATTTTTCTTCTGTAAAAATTCTTATGAGGAAAAGTTCTAACTTGATATTCATCTCTAGTGCAAATGAAACATAAAATCACTTTGTACAAACACTGGTGATCAGAGACTGCTGACCTTAACCCTGCTCTGTTCCTTCTGGGGAAACTAATTATTGTTCCTGTGGTTATTGAGGAGGCAGGAGAAATATTTTAATGGAACTCTAGATGTGGTTTGTGTGTGTCTGTGTACATGCAAACATATATGTATATACATATAGTACTATATACTAAATGTGCGTGTGTGTCTGCGTGTGTGTATTTATAGTACACGGGTTTGTGTTTTCCAGATTACTGGGAACTCTTGTATCAAGACACCAACATTTGATTGCATCCTATGAAAAAAACAGTTTACACACAGCTGAAAAACAGAGTCACCTTTTAAACCGCAGAATACTCTGTTTTGTGCCGCTTTCATCTTGATGGACATTAAAGTAACCTTCTTTTGCCAAGCTGAATGTCTTGCAGTCTCTTTCCAAAATGGAGAAATGACTAAAAGTGCCTCACCCCTAAAAGGAACAGTATGTGATGAAACAGAATATCCCCGAACTCATACTTCATTTTGCTGACGAATGTCTTGTGAGTGACTGGCTGTTCCTCAGCTTCTTTTCCAGCCCTCTATTTTTATGAGATTTCTTTTTAAATACTGATCTTTCCACAAACTGGTGACACAATGTCATCTCAAGATTGGAATTGGTCAGAACATGTTTGATGAAATATATTTTAACTAAAATATACTGCTTCTTGGATGCCAGAACATTTTGCAGAAGTGCTGGTGTTGATGAATGGGGAGTTTTCTGCATCCCAGGATGAGGTCTCTAGTTATGTCTGATGCAAAAGCCTGATTGAAAACTTGATCTCCCTAACTCAGAAATAGATGTTTCAACACAATTCCACACCCTTCCATTTGAAAAGTTTCTGTTTTCATTTCAAGACCATACAGAAAAATTGGAAAACCTGCACAGTTTTGGAATGGACTTATTCCACTGTCACCCAGCCAGCTCTGGTCAAGACCTTCTCTCCCACAAATGACTGTGCCAGATTTCCAGAAAAGGGTGTAGGGCTGGCTGCAGCTGTATTTTAAGTCACCTCTCACTGTAGCTTGAGCTTCAACACACTTTTTCTTTTCCACTGAGGGAGGCTAAAGGCTATCGGAGCAAACCACAAGCACAGGCACAGCCAGAGCTGTGACTCGGCTTTTTGGCTCTGGGTTGCCGTTTTGGCCATCCTTGCTGGTTTCGGCCATCCTTGCTGGTTTTGGCAGTGTGACCACTGTGGCCAGGTTTTGGTTTTTTTATTTTAAATCAAAAAAAAAAAAAAAAAAGATACAAACCCCAATCAAATAAAATTATAAATGTTTGACTTCGAATTCCTGCACAAGGGTGACTTAATTGAAACCCACACCTGGTTGAACAGGGTTAGGCTGTGCCAAAGAAAGCCTCTGTGCCTGTTTCATTTGAAACCTATGGAGGGAAGATAGGTTGTTAAGTCTGCGGTTTCTAGAAATGTCTCTGATGTGGAGTTAAACTTCTTCTGTTTTGAACTCTTGTTTTGTTAAATGAGAGCAATGTTAGTTGTACAGCCTGAATTATAATGGCCTGTTTCTTGGTTTAAATAGATGAAGTCACATTTTCAACCTTTGAGGACATGGTTGGAGGTCAGGTAGGTAAGTTAAAAGCCTGACCAACTCCACTAATGAGACTTTGGTTTATGCAGTATATGCTGAATTTTATTGGTCATGTTTCCACACACTAAACTCTCAGGCCATTTCCCAACACACTTTGAACTTAGACTAAAACCTGAAATATCTTATCAGCAATGTTTGTTTCTTGGATTCCCTGGAATTCCTAGACTTGATCTGGAGAAAAACACTTTTTAATTTTTTTTTTTTTTTCAAAATTAAGACATTCTTTGAAGTTGTGCATAGATTTGAAAAACAGCTCCCTTGTTAGTAAAAATATTACCAGCAAATAGTACATTCCTCTTTGAAAAGTACAACAAAAAGAAGTAGGCACTTCTATCAAACTTTTCTTCCGA
>NW_010425028.1:22945-34450 GCF_000710305.1 Buceros rhinoceros silvestris | reverse complement strand
AAGTAGGCACGTCTATCAAACTTTGCTTCCGATCCCTCAGACCATTTCTGGGTATGGGGCTTGGGGTGACTCAAGCGCCGTACGAAAATGGGCTGCAAATCTTTGGGAAATTCCTTTTGTAGACCTTTGGAAGGTGCATCCTTGGGGATGGTCTGTGCAAACTGTTTGACAGTGGTGGCTATAAAATTAAGTCTGGGAGGTTGCGTGGATTTTACCTAGTTTAAATCATCTAACACACATGCTCTGCAGTTGGTGGGCAGAAGCCAGAGAGGAGCTTATAGGAGATTTCACCGAGATGACCACAGTCCATTAAGGGGAAAACATCCAACTCCACCTTCTCAAAGCAGGACTTTATCATTGTGCTTAGCAGTTATGGTAGGTGGTGTCTGTACTACTAATATGAGGTAGCTGTTGGAAAGATATTGACCTACAAATTGACCAATGATTACATAGGAAACTGTATTGTGGCAGTCACTGGGGTCTGCCCAGCATCAGACACCTTTAATTAGAGATGACTAATAATCTGGATAATACCTTATCCACCCCGTGCCCAGGTCTGTGATGTCCAGAGGCAGAGCAGCGACTCTTTCACGGGCACCCCCTTGCCATGGGGAAAGAGCTTGCGTGCCCTTGTGAGGTTGAGAGCTGTGCTGGTGGTGGCATGTGCCTCCGGTGGGGTCTCCCAAGCCACACAGGTCTCAACTGAAGGGTCAGACACAGTGTGTCCACGGGCAGGATGGGCTCACTAGCCTTCGGGCACCATCCTAGGAGAAGGACAACTCTGACTCCAAACCCGGGCAGATGGAGCTCGTTTAGCCTTGTAAGGCTCCATCTAAGAGAAGGACACTCTAACCAAACCTACGACCTGAGGATTTTGCTGTCACCGTCCAAGCTCGCTGGGCTCTGGCAGATGAACTTCAGGTGTAAAGGGTGGAGCCAGTTCCGCGCACGCTGCACCTCACCTAAAAAATCCACCGCGCAGGCCCGAAGGGTGCACTCATCGCTTGCAGTGAGCGTGGGAAAAGCCCTTCCCAGATCTTCGTTCGCGAAGCCAAGCCGTGATGATGATGACCTTATCTAGCCTTCAGGGTGCAGAGGATGTTCGGTGTTAAATGCTAACATTTGTATTAATATACATGATCTCAGGGGATGGGAGTTTGCTAGTTGTTCAAATAAAGGAATCTCCTTTTGCAAAAAAGAATGGTTTGTGGCACACGGGAGAACACCATTTCAGCTGCTGTTAGCTTTGGTTGAAAACATCAGCATCTTGGATTGCCAAAATCTATCAGTTCTGTGAGGAGGAGAGGAAGCCTGACTCCTCTACAGGCACTAAGATGAAATATCTTCTTCCCATATTCAGAAAATATTTTAAAATCAAAAAGATGTTTGTAGCAATTAGAGTCAGTTACCCAAAGAAAAACTATGTACGTGAACTGGAGAGGAAAACTCCCCGTCTCCACTCCAGCCTCTGCACACGTGGGAAATTCAAAATATGTCTTTGCTTTAGAAAATTTGCAGTTGCCTACAAGTAGAAATCACAGTTTGCGACAAACACCATAGCAGAGATCAACAGATACCTGCTGGGTGGAGAGCTATGCATTCAGGGCATTGCTGTGCTTTCCTCCACAGCACCCCTAATACAGGCACCCCCATCACCCCTTTCTTCCTTTTAATGTGCTTTCCCCATATGCAGCTCTGCTGCAAAACCAGCCCCCATGTAGTGGCTTCAGGGCAGTGGAAGAAATGTGTTCAACTGCATACACAAACATAACCATGAAAAGATAAAATGGGTTTGGCTTCTCCCATTCCTTTCTTATCTTGCTTTTTTCCTAAGCTTTGGGACAGGAGCCTTGTTTAAACAGAAGTTAGCATAACACCCTGATTTTAAATATGGACCTGTAGGCAGCAGTATAACCTAAGTGTTAATACACGAACTTTGACTGCAGACCTTAGCTGAACCCTAGAGCCATAGTCACTCTGCTGTCGTTCAGAAGTGATCCTTTGCTTGGATAAAATGCTTCCATTCAAAAGTAATGATAGTGTTTAAATTAATTAAGTTGTAACTGAAGTTTTCCCATGATGCTATCTTAGAATAATAACCTAGCAGTGGTACCCACGGCCTAATCAAAATCGGCTTTGTGGTTTCAGGTAATAGACAAACACTCCTGTAGACCTGAGTTTAAAAAAGTGGAGCATTTCTAAGGGAACTAAGAACCTTAAACTCACCTTCTAAAGTAAATTTGCTACTTAGGAGAAGCTTTTTCCAAGTGTTTATGTATTGCTCCTTTCAACAGTAGCAAAGAGTAAATGATGAAAAGAGAGCTGCAAATCGTAGGTATGGATTTTGGTAAGCCTGAGGTGCCCAGGCACACATCTGCAGCTATTCACACTTCCGTGCTTTTAACAACCTCAACTTAGTTACCTCCCTCACCTGTAAAAATGAGAATTAGCACCACAAAGCCTAAGCATGAACAAAGCAATACGAGCCAGAATACCTTTAGAAAACAATTTTCAAAGGTATATTGTTAACTCAGATTGTAAATGAGCTGCCTGTGAGAGTTTATTGTATGAAGTTACAGAAGTAACTACTAATATCCTAACAGGCATCTGTCTGTCTGTTTAGCTGGCACATTGTTTAAGAGAACCGGTGTGCTAAGCACTCCACACGTGGTAGTTAGGCTCCGAAGTCACTGTTGAAAATTGTCTTTAGAGTTGCCCTGAAGCATCTGTATTGTACCTGGAAAGGAATGCACAAAGGAACAGAATTGATAAAAGCAAATACTTATAACAAAACAGGGCTTCTTACATTAGAAGAAATTATATGTCTTGTGTAGTGTGCCCTCAAAACGTTAGCAGCTTTTCTGTCTGAAGCAGTACTCTGAAATGAACAGAAGGGAGAAGGAAAGCTCCTTAAAGACTCAGGCTCGCTTTGAGCTTTCACTCATAGAAATGTTTTTTGACTGATGTCTTGTATAAATTAATTTAGTGTCACTTGTGCTGAAAGGACATGTTGTCTCTTGATCTGATTTCTCACAGGCACTTTTCTTTCTATATCAGAGAGACAAGAAAGCATCCATCAAATCACAGCTTTTAAAAGGAAGAGGCGGAAAGGTCTCTATCCTTTCTGCCTCTGCTTTTCAGCCGCAGGAGTTTCTCAAAGTGCTGTCTTGCTACTGCCCTCAGCTTCCCAGCACTGCCCTACAGTTCAGACCATCCCTAGCTCAACTTTGCAATAGAGATGCACCTAGTTGAGATAAAAGTTAATTAAGCTGGTAGAATCAGGAAGAGGGCTTGAGCATGGTTACAATGCAGGATATACCTGAGGGATTTTTTTTTTTACTGTGTCTGAATCAAGCTTGGGTTAATTCTGAAGCTAATTTGAGATCAAAAGCACAGATACTGATTTAAATCTTATCTGAATCAGGCTGGCAGATCATTTAAGGCAAACATTAAGTAAGATCGCTTCAACTACTTCAATCAGTCAATCTTGGTAACTGAGATTGGGCTATTCAGATCAGGGGCTGATCTACTGCTACCAGACTAGGGTAATAAACGGGGTAAATTAACTGGCTTGTATTTCTTAATGCTATGGCTAGGTATCTGGAAAGCTAGCTCCTCAATATCTGGACCACACTACGGCACAGCTATAAGCTGGGTTCACAAGTTCAGGGCTATTGTCTCCAGCACCCCATGAACTCAGTCAGGGTTTGAGTTTTGACCTACTGTCAGTTTGGGCACAAAATAACTCTCACCTTTCCAGAGGCATTGCCTTTGCGAATACAGTTATAGCATTAGACAAAAAAATACCTTAACACTATCTGTGATAGCTGAGAGGCCATCGGAGATGTTCACTGCGATATGAGATGATAGTTATTAAAAATGTTATAACTGAACCTACCATTCACTCGGGTGTTGGCTGAAATCCTGAGAAAATCAGCTCATTTAACAACACACCTGGTATGAGGAGGTTGGCTTGTTTCATCAGCAATGGTTTGTAGGAGGAGGAAGATAGTTCCGATATCAGTTTGTATGTATAGAATTTTGCAGAGCATTTTCCTAGCAGAGCGTTTTTTTTTTCATGATTGGTTTTGAAATGCAGTTCCCATGGTTTAGAGGTCAAGTTGGGCAGCTGGAAATCAGGACTGGAAATCTGGGGCCTGGTTTCTGGTCTCTGCTTTCTGGTGCCTGCCTCAAGTAAGATCCCTGGGTACATCCCTGCCTCTCTTCCCAGACTGTAAAATGACTGTTAAAGCATTTGTCTGTTTTAAAAATGAGTTGAAGCCTTTGACTGACTACAGAAGTGAAAAGGACTTTTGCTGTTCCCCCTCTTCTTAAGCTGTTTAGGACCTCTTATGCCAATCTTGTCTTTTGGTAATTCCCTCACTTGCCTGGAGTAAGAAGAAAGTATAAAGAAAGTTATCTAAGAAAAAATTTGTTTCAGAAATAAATTTGGTTGCTCTGAATTACAGATTTTCAGCTCCCAAAACCACAAACTCGTGGTTCAAACTAGAGCCAGGCATGGGTATCTTCTTTTTCCTTTCTGAGCTTGCAGCTATTTCTGCCCTTGCAGAGAGGACTACCTGCATTTTAAAAGAGAACATGGGCCCAGCTCTAAGAGTTTCTTTGTGAGGCTCTGTGAAGGTACCTCATCCCTTCCTGCAGAGCCACCTTCTGCAGGAGCCCTCAGCATGCTGGTGCATTTACAACGTACCTGAATGGAGGCTTAGGGTAAGGCCACCAGATTGCTCAGGTGGGGTCTGAATGCAGATAAAGGGCTGAGGCCCCAACCCACCGAGTCGCCTCACTTGTAAAAGAGGCCAGAGGGCTCAAGAGCATATGTAATTTACAGCAGAGCAGTAACAGTGGAATCGTATTGTGAATTTCAGTTCTATCCTTGAAATTGATTATTTTTTTACCTTCCGTGTGGTAAATATGCATAACTCTTGCTGTGGTACAGGACTGGAGCAAGACAAATGATGTGCATTAGGTCACAGACAGCAAAGAAGTCTCAGTGTAATCTTGCCACCCACGTACTTTGGGTGCCCATGGTATACGGTAAGCTCCCATGGCTCAAATACACTTGCTCCTCTTTGCACACGTCCACAAGCCATAGCTGTTAATAATACCAGGAAATTCTTGTTTTTTAAAAAAAGTCAGATTATTTTGTAAATATAAGAAGCATTTGGTTGTGACTGGGGAGGAGTTTGGTATTGGAAGTCATTCTGAGAGGTTTATAATGCTTCTCTACAAAATCCCCTCCCTTTTCTGCCCTAAAGCCTAAAAAAGACTTTCTGTTTTCCCTTTGATATCCTGACACTTTCTCTCAGTAAAGCTCTAGTAGGGAACAGCACTTAAGATCCAAGGGAAAAGTTCTTATCTATTGCCTCAAGCCACAGCTTTTACCTGCTTAACACCTGTAGTTGACTGATAACACTTTACAAGGTGTCATAAAGACACTTACTGCCATTAGCAATATTCACCCACTGGTAATCTTTGCTCAAAGTTACAGGTTCAGTCATTACCAGTATCAGTTTCTATTTTCTGCTGCAAGCCGATTTATCGAGGCATGCAAACTCCACTTTGGTCATGCAGTCCCAGCACGAATATGACCAAGCACATTCTTCTTTCATGATTAGATCTGTGTGAAAATCAGGAGGCAGGGCCTCTAGTCAATTTATATTATGAAGGAGCCGTGGAGAAACCCGTTGCTGTGACAATGCGAGATAGCAGTTGAGAGATTTGATGCACAAGCTCAGCATGGAAAAAGTGTCCTCGTACTTATTTCTGTGAGAGTCTTCTCTAGATGTGATGTACAGCCTGGAGAGATCCTCCATAGTTTTGCACACCAACCTTTGGACACATTTTGGTGTGACAGTCACTTTCCAAGAGCACAACACTGTACTTCATCCTGCAGTTTTCTTGGCTCATACCCCCGCACTTCCAAGTGCTGAAGGTATGCCCTACGGGCACACAGGGCCTGGTTTTTCCCCCGATCCAGCTTCTTGTGTGGTTACTGTTTGTTTTCACAAAATGAATGCTTGCTGCTCTGTAGTGGTATAAATGAGTTTTTCCGGGTGCCAAGTAAAACATCAGAGGATCAAACTAATAATTAAAAAAAAAAAAAAGTAAAGAAAATCAGAAACCAGGATCATCTTAATGTCCCCTGGGGCTCTACAGCCATACCGGCGGGGAAAATAAATTTCAGCTAGGTAGGTCTACGAGAAAAGAATGTACAACATCCAGAAGTTGGGTCTATCACTTGGACTGCTGGTGTTTAAGGACAGTCTGACCAGACGAGGCTTAGTAGCATTTTACACCTACCATCCTACAGAGCAAGTCAGGGAAGGATCAGGTCCAGGTCCAGGTCCAGGTCCTTTTGCCAGGCTTGTCTCCACTTTGATCTCCTGCCAAGGCAGCACTGCTGTCTGTGCCTCTGTACTATCAAATCCCACCCTTGGAAAAGCCCTTGCGACCACCATGGTAGTCAATAGAAGACCACCCTACTCCTTGGGTGAAGCTATTTATTAAACAAGTGTTCCTACTCAGGTGAAATTGTGGTTGCCAGCTGGCTGGAGCTCTGTCCAGGGAAGCAGGGAGAGGTTTCCTTCCCATCGTTCTTTTGTATCCCAGCTTCTTCAGTGGGACACAAAGAGAGACAATGTTTATAAAGCTCATCCTGATGACTCGTTCTGCAGGGAACTGAGTTTTTTAAAGGTTTTTTTTGGTGTGTGATATTTTAAAATATTAACAGCAATGATCTTTGTAAATGACAGAAAGTGATGCCTTAAATACCTGTTCAAAAAGCAACTTTATTATGATCTCCTCAGCAGGACAGTTGTGCTTTCTATTTCTTCACTGCCATTGCAGAGAGTTGCTAATTAAAGATGTCATGTAGACCCACGCAGGAAGGAAAGAATTTCACAAAATATCCTGTTTCCCACCCGTTGGATGGGAATAGAGTGGGGGAAGAATGAATCAAAGGATGAGCACAAGAATATAAAGTTAAAACTTCAATAGTGACAAAAAGGGTTTGTTCTTTTCTACAGGAGCCTGTCCAAGAAGGAATTCCTGGTGGGACATTTCCTGTTCACATTGCCGTCTTTCTCATGAGAATCCACTCTCAGACCCCATGCCTCCTTGTGGACTCTGACAGATGGTGGCATCCAACTGGACCCTGACTGAGAAAAGTAAGGAAGATCCAATGACATGAGACAGCACTGGTGGTGCTGGAGTTACAAGAGCAATCATGTTACAAGAACTGCAGCAAGAATACAATATACATATGTGATTGCTTGTGGCTACTCCAGATAAAAATAGTACAATAGGTCTCAAGAATGCAAAAAACACTTCAAGAGCTTTATTCCATTTTGGTTAATGCATGTTAAATTACACCTATGGGGTCCTGATCCTAAGAAGAGATTCCTTGAGAAGTGTTAGGCATCTCTGATACTTCTCAAGACTGCTCAGGAGTATTCAAGGGATATTTGTTACTCTGTACAGCTGACCTTAAAATAGCTGTTCTGCCAGTGGTGCTGTTGCTCTAAACTCCTACTCCCATCCATCCTGAGTGAAGAACCCTCTACAAGAGGGTTTGAGAAAGCAATACTTGAGAAGGAGATGTTGTAAGGATGCTACTGTTCATTTGTGTAGTGACACGTACTGGTACCCTGCATACAGAGAAACTAGAAGTGTTAGGATGCTGAGACCCTCTGAAACCTGCCATTAGCACAGAAGTCACATATTGTATATGCCAGAAGAAACCTATTCAGACAACACTTGACCTTATGGAAAATATCCAAGATGACTTTTTGAAACAGTTAGCCAAAATCAGTGACTTTGGTTAAGGGAAGGCAAAGAATCTCTTCTTTAACTATCCTCTCACTAGTAAAACCAATTTATTAATTAGATGTCTAGCTCTAATTTTCAGAAGTTAGGTACACACTTAGACATGGAAGACAGGTGATTGTGTAAAGGCCTGCCAAGACATTTTCCATTGGGGAAGCATATTGGGGCATAAAATTATTACAGAAAGCATATGAGGCAGAAGTAAGAGAAAAACTTGATAGGTCTGATATTGTTAATCTTTTTAAACACAAAAAGATGCCTCCAAAATTTGAGAAAGATGGAGTTCCCTACTCAATAGGACTCTAATTACCATCCAGTCCTAAGCCACTGAGAAAAAGATTTCCTTTTCCCCCCAAAGCAAAACGACCATTTTTTGGAAGTACTTTTTATTCCTGGCAGGTTGTCAGAAACTTTACAGGGAATTGATAGGAGGATGGCAATGCTCTCCGTTACTCCTGGCCAGCAGTGGTCATACCTGCCTGGCTGAGGGCAGCCACTGTTAGGGCCACATGAATAAGTGCAAAGCCAGAGCCCTGTCCTGGCAGGGAGCATGAGGCCATGTTGCTCCGCAAAAAGCCATAAAGATGACCTGGGAATGTTTCTGTGAAATTGATGTGTTTGAATTCCTGCTTCTGTTAAAACAATACTCTATTCCCCTACATTTCACTGAAGTTTTTACATATTATGAATTTTAGTTGATCGCATTATTGGATAATAAATGCAGATGGTGGAAACTTGAAGAGGCTGGGTTTTCAAAACCATCATCACATGTTGGTGCTTCCAATTTTGTCCCCTCTGACACTGGCCAGAAAGCTGTGGCCTTCACAGGAGCAAAGACTGGGCTGTGCATTTTTACAAATGTACAAATTTGCTTTTTTTTAGACCTCTAGTGGTCTGTTTGGAATACACTGGTAAATGTTAGAGAATACAAATTTTTCTTGGAATACAAAAATGGAAATACTCAAAGGCAACACAGACTATAAATTCTTTCAATTTTCTGTGTATCTGAGATGATTCAAGATACTGCACAATGGCAGCAACACAGGTAAGACTGTAAGCTGGTTAAAATACGTTTAGATGCTCTCTTACATCTTAAAGAACAATCACAGGGAAACTAACACTATCTGGAAATGCACAGAGCTAACTCAGAACAAATGTTTCTTCTTACAGAACTACTATCCTGCCACTGCTGTTCAGAAATAGTTGCAGAACAGCTGTTCTCCTTGGAGATAAACCCACCAGTGTGTAGATGAATATTATCTTTCAATTTTCACATCATTAAGTAAACCGGAGAGAATATCATACAGTCCCTTATCATACCTGTGAGTTGCCTATCAAGGTCAAGATCTCAAAATTCAAGAGAAGACGCCTGCAGGTTGTGTGAGCTGAGAGCAAGTGTTACTAAAGAGAAGTCCTAGAGACTCTGCGCTTCACTGTCATAGTGACAAAATTCGCTTACGCTCCTCTATTTGAATATTTTCTGTTCCAAATCCCACTCGGGAAATGTGGCTTAATTTGTGGTGTTTTATCTTTTCCTATTGACCAATTGTTACTTTTAACCTGAAATCACTGTTTATATCATTCAGTATTTTATCACAAGGAACACCTGCGTGGGAACTGAAGGAGATAAGGAAATTTTCAATACCTCACTGTTTTCTATTAGTAAGGTGTAAGTACGTATAGAAGTCACTATCTGTCTCCTATTTAAGTAAGATAAGGGAATTATAAAATGGGGTGTGTTCTACCTATAGTCAATATGTAAAAACCCACCTGAAGAGATAAACACTTGGAAACTGTAAATTAAATGTAAAAACAATGTCTCAAATATGTTCACTCAGGGATTTTATCATGAATTTGTGTTCCCAGAGCAAATTTTGTTTTATTTTCTTTTTTCTACAACACTGGTATTGGCCATGCCACAGTGAGATATTCGCTTACATCGCAATTCTCGGGAATTGCATTTGGGGAGCTTCTGCTGCTTGATTAGTGCTTGCAAGGATGTATGGTTGAATACAAATGTAGGAAGAATCCTAAATCTAATAGAATGTAAAACAAATGCTGAAAGATTGTGCTGAGTTAAAATGAGAGGTCATCTTTGCAACTTCATGCAGCCAGTGGAAAGGGGACTTGCCCTTTGGAAATACTCCTGTCTGAAAACATCCTGTGCTGAGGAGGGTAATACAACCAAGGGGAAAGATGGACTTTGTGGGCAGCACTGGCCTGGGAATCGGGATACCTGTCATGAATTTTCACAGCTTTTCCATTCTGACACAGAAAAAAAAAAGTGCCTAAATAGTGCAAAATTCAGTAGTTTCAATTCTTTTGTGAATCTCTACATTGCCTTCTGATTTTTTAGTTCCCTGATAAAATATCAGTGCCGCTATTATGATCTATGAGTCTCAATTTTTTAGACTGGAAGCTTCTGAACTACTCGTGTCCATATTACTGTGGTAACGTAAGATTGATCTGTTCCACTTGACCTGATGCAGCTGGGTGCCTGTAGTGTATCCTTCAAGCAAACAGCTGACATATAAACACTGTTGACTAACCTGAGGCATTTTCCTACCTCCATATTTAGTGTGCAGATGTGTAGTCTGGTTTTTGAATTTGTTGAATGTCTAGAGCATCTTACCACTCTTTGAAGTGTTGGTTCTGCTTATCCTACTGTCTTGAAACTTCTCAAAAATTTGTTTTCCTTCTGTAAGTGAGACAAGGCTTCTCAATGGCATAGTGCAGGCCTTCTAGCATGCTAGCCCATCACTGGCTGGGCTTGGAAGACCTTGCCAGTCTTGCTTTGCATTGGTCAAGATTTATCACTATGCTTCTTGACAGAGACTACACCAAAGTCATGCTGCACAAGATAACCAGGAGCAGTTTAGTTAGGTTTTTTAGTTTGTTTTTTCTAACTTGAAGATCCTGAGTCTGCTTCATCGATCGGCACTATGTTGGAAAAGCGCTGTCATTAGGGTTCATTAGCGCTGCTTTTTAGGGTTCTTCTCACTGCTCCCTTTGTTTCTGGTGTGAACCACTATCTTCAGGTACCAAAACAGACAAGTCTTCTTGGGTGAGCTTAACGGTCTGTTCATGTCAGGCAGCCTCCGTTGCTAGCAGCCATTTTGCTATGTGAAGGGACTTAGAGAGTTGCTTCCACTGAAATGAAAAGAGTGGACTTGGCAAGCTCGTTGGCTTAATGAGGTCTGCAAACTGTCTTTGAATCCAAGACTCCCATGATGGCAATTGTTAGCACTTTTCAACATAGCAGTCTTTATATGGGGTTAAATATTCAAAAGTGCTTAAGTGAAGGTCAATAAGACCTAGCTATTAAAATAAATAAATAAATAAATAAATCCCAGGCCCATAATTAACAGATGTTTGTGGTCCTGCAATAAATGAAACTATTTTAACAGCACTTTGGTAGAAACCAAATGCTGAAGTAACTCTTTGGTCAAAAAGCAGCATAACCGTGCAGCCTGGCGGGAAGAACTCCCTCATTGAGAACAAGCAAGCCCTGAGTTCAGAGAACATCTAATTACACAGACAAACCAAAATAGTTCCAGAAGGAGAGGGCTTGGAAGTGCGTCCACTCCCAGTGCTGTACCTAGGGGAAGCATCTCGCCTGTGGCAGGGGAAACCCCCACTTTGGGGGGAGCTGGGTTGGGC
>NW_010425028.1:13809-22909 GCF_000710305.1 Buceros rhinoceros silvestris | reverse complement strand
GCCTGTGGCAGGGTAACCTGCTACTTTGGAGGCAGCTGGTTTGGGCTCTGGCACCTCATCTCACGTCATTTTCCCGTGTGTTGCTTCTGTGTTTGGGACAGCACAAGTCAGGCAGCGTGGAGGAAAGCTGCACAGCTGGTGGGCTGCATGCAAAGTCACAGTCTAGTTGTCCCCCTTAACCTAAGGAATGGTGCGTGACATGCCCAGGGAGTGGCTTCAAACACCTCAGGAAGCCAAATGATTTATCTCCTGCATCCTGGCTATTGAGTAAAAAGGGGAGAACATGATTTCTTGCTTTGTGAAATCTAGCCTTTTCATTTCCTTTGTTTTTACTATATGTGTCAAAAAATGAAGTGTTTCATTTCGGGGGTCAGAAGGAACTTTTCAATGCAAAATGAGGTTTTCTTTTTTTTTCATTTCACGTAAAACAGGGAGAGGGAGTTGCATCAGTTGAATACAAGCTTCCAAAATATTTCCAATTAAGCAGTCATGCTGCAAATAAAGACAATTACTCATGCAGCCCTACTCACTTTGCACACAGCAGTAGTGAAAGGATACACAACTACACGTATCTCATTTTAAGGCATTCATTTACACAGTGAAGTAGCAAGACTAAGCATTGGGAATATGTGTTTCAGATTCAGGGCTTGGATTTGCGAGAACATGTGATGGGCATAGATGATAGAAATTGAGTTCAAATCCCACTTAGATTTGAGTTTCTCCTCCTGGTAAAGCCTGCAGCTTGTGCAGCATATCTGATTGTTACATGATTTAATAGTAATAACCCAGGGTGGGTTGGAATGAAAGCTTTCCACAATAAACCTCAGCTCTTCTGACCTGACTAGCTTTGACCCAAGTATTAGACTGCTTTCTACCGCAGGCTGTAGAAGTATGGTGTAAAATAAGAGAAGAATTTGTCCCCAGGTTGAGCAAATGAAACCTAATTTATGGCAACAAAACCTTTGGAGGCTAACTGGCTATCTCATTTATCCTTCCAAACATAAATGAAAATCACATGTAAAATATTACTAATAAAACAACTGGCACCTTTAGTTATTTTAAGCCTGGACTCTGCCAAATGCAAATACAATAAATAATTTTAGAGAGAGAACTGGGTAGGCTAGTCCAAAATCTGTTTTTGTGTTTTTTTTATAGAGATGCCAAGACTGTTTGATCAGCATGGGAGAGCAATTTGTTGACTCACGAACCTAGCTCTCTCTGATTACTGCTTACATAGCACTTTGGAAAGGTTGGCCAAATACCTTTGAGTCAAGTACCTTGTTATTATTAACATGAGTGCCAGTAACAAAGAAAAAATAGCCTACATGTCACTGAATAATAAATCACAGAGTCAAATAAACGGCTTTTCTAAGAAATGCTCTATTTACATTTTGTCACGTGACACGGCTTTGCTTATGCTTGTGGATGTGATAACACTTAAAAGAATATTTCCTTTTCAGGGCAGCATCTTGGCATCAATCAGCTTAGTGCAACTGCATAGTCTGGGATCTGTTTGCAATCAGGCAAACGAAGCAGCAAAGGAGAATTAGCGGTAAGACCAATTTTTACTTTAAGTGATGAAGCTGTACAGGTAAACATAGCTGGGCTTATTCAGTGGTCATAAACTACCTCCCGCACATGAGCCTTTGGCATAATTACTCATGCAGAACAGGTATTCATCCTCTCTAAACACCACATGAATGAGGCCATGGTAAAGTTATGCAAAGGGAATATGTATCCAATCTGATAATAAGTCCCTAATAATTGCTGGTATTTTCCATAATATTAGTTTAGGGCTATAGCCACAAAAAAGGTTTAGGCATGTAAGCTCTGCCTAACTGCCTTGTAGGCATTTGTGGCCAATATTTAGATCCTCAAAACCCCTCTTCAGCTACTGCCTAACCCTGGAGGCGTCTGAAGTCTGCAAGTGCCTACGTTCCTGCCAGTAAAATTCCTGAGGTGCCCAAAGGTCTGCTCCTGGGCATGCCTGGGACTGCCTCTGGTTTTTCTTTCTTCTTTTTTTTTTACTCCTTCCCTTCTTGAGCTCAGTAAGAAGACATCCCGTTCGTGTTTAACCCCTGATGGCATCCGTGAATGAGAGCTCTGACAGATATCTTTTCAGAAGCCCCAATTGTTCCCTGACCACAAAAAAAAAAAAAAAAAAAAAAAAAGGAGAGTTGGGGCAAAAAGTGGGATTTATTTTTTCAAAAGCCCCAATTGTGCCCTGACCAAAAAAAAAAAAAAAAAAAAAAAGTAGGACAGTTGGTGCAAATAGTGGCTAATCCCTCCATGGTGGCAGGACACCTGACTTCAGGTCCTCCCTCTGCCAGAGACAGGACATCCCCCCTCACTGCAGTGCTCCAAGCAGAAGGCAAGGATGATTACCTAGTCTAGTGCATCATGAGGGCTCCCCAGCCAAGGCTGATGCTCTGTTTACAGGGTGTACACCTGCCTGTCTCAGGTGGGTGAGGGGACATCCCTGGAGCTGTGTCCCAGCTGGCGAACATCCCCATGCCCTGCTGCCTGGCTGGCTGTGCCATTTGCCTACCCGGGGGAACACCCTGGGGTGCCAGGCACTGCACCAGCTTCAGCAGGGAGGGCCTGAGAGCTCTGCAGCCTCACCCGCCTCCAGCCTGGTGATCCAAATGTTTGGCAGGAGGCTCAGGCTGTACTTCCAAGGGCAGTCAAACTGGCACAATCCCTCCCCACTGCCAGAAAGCGTGCTCCCTCACCCCACAGTCACAAGATCTGCCCTCTCTTATGGCAGGTCTGGCATTGCTGGCCTCTCCTGAGGCAATTCAACTTCCTAAAATGGCAGAGAGACTTTCCCCCTCCTTGGCAGGTATAGCTTTCCGCAGGCTTAGTGAGCCATGACATCCCGTGAAGGGATCCAGCCATCCCCAGAGCTGGCTGGGAGAAAGCACCATGAGCAGCCCTGCTGGTGGTGATCAGCTGTTACCAGCTCCAGCAAAGGCTTTCTTCAGACATCTCAGAAAACCAACTGAGAAATCTAACTTCTTTTTTCTTTCTTTTTCACAGGAGCAGCTCAGTGACTGATTTGCATAGTCCGCCAGTAGCCATCTTGTACAGGAGCTGATGTACATGAGAAGGGTCTAACACAGGAACCCTACACCAGAGGAAGGTGCAGGCCAGCACAAACCAGCTACCTTTATGTCAGCGAGATATTTTTCCTAGTATCTTTTAAACTACCCTCCGGTGACTTGTATGACAGCAGGTGTGGCAACCGTGCTTCAGAGTAGGAAGAATCATGTGAATGCAATGCAGGCATTTCCCCCTTCTTGCTTTTCACTCTGTCAAATGGAATCTTGGAGATAACAACACGGCAAATGCTAAATGTAGCAGGTAGGAGACCCAGCGGAAGGAAAGTGATGTAGTCAGAGTATAGCTAGGGCTGGGATGGAGAAGAAAAAGTCCAGGGTCCTCCAGGTGCTTCCTGGATTTAATACCCTACTGTTTTGCAGTAAGTGGCCACCTCCACTTCTCTAGTTAAAAAAGCCAGAGAGTCTCACAGAAGTTTTATTTGGGTCCTTCCCTTTGGGCTTTTACGCAGGTGACCTCAGTCTGGGCCTTATCTAGCCTGGCCAGGTACAGCTGGGCACCAGCATTTAGCATCCTAGATAGAGTGCAAATGCTGCTCTGACTCAGACACGGAGCTGTTTCACCTTTCTCAAAGTGCCAGGACTCCTTGGAGGCACATTGTTGTGCACAGGTAAGTGGCTGCACACTATCAAATCTGTTATTGATCTATCTTTTATCTCAGTGACAAAACAGGGGAAGAAATACTGTCCATGGCCATCCAGACTTGGACAAATTATGCACATACGTGTACCTGCCTGTGTATTTTCCAGTTCTTGGATGTATTCCTTGACCATGATTGCACTGGCAGCAGTAAGACATGAATCCACGTCTTTCTAACAGACAGCCCAATATAAAGTACGTAGCAGAGATGATGTTTGGGCAAGCAACCAGGGCAATTGGCTGGCATGGCTGATGAGGTTTAAGTTAGACAGCAGTGCAAAATGCACAGGATGCAAGTGTAAGGAAGGCAAGACTTCCACGTTGCATCTGCTGGTGGCTCCTTCGTTAAATGCCAGCTTAACTACATGGCATCTCTGATTTAGCCTTAAAAAGAAATAATTCATTGTAATGACTTTTCTGTGGCCACCTCTCATAAATATCATGTCTTAATACATGTGGTACTGAACAGGGGGCTAATGCACCTGACTCCGTTTCTCTGTCTCATGTACACTTACCTTAATTTTCTCTCAGTGGTGGATGCAGTACAGCCCCGTCTACATAACTGTGATTTCCCAGAGCACCTGCAAAGGCAGAATCCTAACCAGCGCGGGGTGGGGGGGAGCGGGCAAGGGGAGATGCTTCCTGGTGCTACAGTACTAGCACCATGGTCGTTAACAAGCAATGTGTTATACCCCGTGAGACAGCAAGCAAAATGCTTTGCTGCTCAAGTGTCTCTCCTTCCAGCTTCTACAGTAGGGTGGGTTAAAACGTCTGGGATGCTTTGCTTTTTCTGTATCTCACCCAATTTCAAACATGGTATAAACCAGGGCTTTTACCAATCAAAAATTAACTTTTGGATAAATAAATAATGTTGTCAGCTTCTGCCTCTTCCAACTGTTTGAATTCGAGACATGTATTATAGAAGGTCTCTGGTGTTCCTGCTCTCTCCATGCCTCCCCACTTTGCTACTCAGTCTGTGAGAAAATGTGTCCTCCTGGTAGTGCCATATTAGAAAGGAGGGGTGAATGTTTCCTGTCTAGTGGAGCTATCATCAAGTTTCAGTCCAAATAAAGCTGAAAGGGTCTGCAGATTGGGAGGCTTTTTTGGTGAGACTTGCTCTGCACATTTGTTTTTATAGTACTATAGTTGCCAATCAAAGAAGCAAGCAAGTCACTGCTTAATCCAATGCAGACTAAACAGCAAGGGGACTGGTTATGGGAATTTGCTTACAAAGAGACTTCCTGTTCTGTTTGGAGGTCAGTCTCAGTAAAAATAAGGTAGTGGAGGAACTTACTTGGTCCTTCATCATGTAAGTGTGGAAGTGATAATCCCAGTTTAGCGTGTGAAGAACACAGGCAGGAATCTACAAAGTGCCCATGAAGACAGACTTTTTCTCTGTTACATTGAAGGGGGGGATATCCTTTCAAACTGACAGACAACGCATGCATTAATTTTGTCTTGGTTGTCTTAGTTTTCAGATCATAACAAGGGTGCAGATCCTTGAAAGACAAATTATGGCAGGTTATTCATTTGCAGTCATGTTGACGAGTTTCTCTCGTAGTGACAAGCTTAAACTGTTAGTAAGTTTTACAATCTCATTTGTGTTTAGTTGTTCTGAACTTTCATTCCAATCTCTAGGCATAATTTTAGAGATTAACTAGATCATCTAATTGCTTCATCTGATGAAATCTTCCAAAGGGGTAGAATAGAGTGGGTTTGTCATTAGCATTACCTTGGGGAACTCTGGGGTAAGTTTTATATAATCACATCACCATATTATGATAGATGGTTAGAATGAAGCTGAGGTCAAGAGTCACAAACAACGGATGCTCCTGGGCAGCAGTGGTCAGTGTGCGAAGAAGCACAGTCTGGGAACCTTTTCCACGAAGCAGTGAGTTTGCTCCTTCCGTTACACTACAAGGAAGAGGAGCTGGAGCTGATTTTCCAAAGAGGATTGCAAATGAACACCCTCTTCCTTCCTGCTTCATAATAAAAGTCCTTCGAGAATAGCTGCCAAGGATGGTCAGATTGCATTAATAATTTTTTCTTGGAAGTGTCCTCTCATTAACCAGTGGTGATTTGCATTCACATAAGCTGATGCACTGGGAGGGACTATTGCTAACGAACAGTATGGTTAATGAGTGATACAGCTGTTCAGCTTATTACTCATTCCAACACCTTCCTATTCCCTCTGAGGAAGAGAGAGAAGACGAGCTTTCCCACCACCCGCTACCAGGTTTGAGTATGTGTAGTGCAGGAGGCGCAGCAAGGGCAAGAGATGCAGATAAAGGGCTGGACAAAGGCAAGACTTGCAGTTCTTGGCGAATGGAGATGCTGGTACCCAGAGTTACTCCTAGTTATGGCTTAACACAGAGAAAGGAATTAGCAATATTAGTCAGTAAAGTCATAACAGCCACAATTACAGCCACAGGATCATCATCTCCCTTTTACTTTGTCCTTCCATTTAGGAGCAAATGTGCCAGCAGAGGAGTTGTGAATCACTAGAGTTTGGTCCAGACAGAGATTAACTCAGCCTACATCACAGGCGAACCATTCATGTTAGATATGCTACAGGCATGAGCAAGACCCCAACTATTCCCATCTGTTTCTGGCTGCTCTCTGCTTGTCCTCTGTGTTGTGAAGCCCCGTGCACTTTTCTTGTGCCAAATAATCTGTTTTGGCCCTGCTTCCCTATCTGTCCCTCTCCCAGCAGATGCTGTGTCTTCATTCTTAACACATTTCCTAGAAATGTTCTCCTATTTTTCTGGACAACTCTTGGTTGTGAAGCTATCAGATTAATCCTGACACTTGCTAGAGTTGAATGCCAAACTATTTGCTCTCAGAAGCACACAGACATCTGTTTTTATCTCTAATGCATTGCCAGTATTCACACCCATATCATCATCATGGCTTGGCTTCACGGATGAAGATTTGGGAAGGGCTTTCCTCACGCTTACTGCAAGCGCGCTGATGGCTGAAAGGGCCAATGTGGGATAGGCAAGACCGGTTGCAAAGAGCACAGCGGAAGGTCTCCTTGGGTGGTACAGTCAAGGCATGGTTCTTTCTGCGCTGTCTCTTCTCCTCGAGACTGATTCTACACATGCTCTCAAAGGAGAGAGCAGCGTTATGTATGGTGTGTCTCCACATCTCCCGACTGGAGGCCAGGGTGGACCACTGATGGTGGTCAGTATGGCCAAGGCTGAGGTATTGTTTCAGGGAGTCCTTATATCTCCTCTTTGGAGCTCTTCTCTTGCGGCAGCCAGTGGCGAGTTCACTGTAGAACACAATCTTAGGGAGGCGGTGATCCGCCATCCAGGAGAGGTATATCAACGTGGAAATAATAATTAATTAGAAAATCTGTAGTTTAGTTCTTAAGATACAGACTTCTGATGCAGAAATCTTGTTTACTGTGGTAAATGCAGTTGTTACCTTTTGAGACATTAAAATTCCTTCCATATTTTGAGATACCTTCTATATTTCAAGATTCACCTACTCGGACTTCTTACCTAGGCTGGAGTTAGTTTCTGCCAAGGTTCCTGTTAGATTCTTCATTTGGGGTGGAGCGTATGGAGATTATAGCAGATAATTTCTTATCTAAAAAGATGTTTGATTCTTTTTTGCAACCCTGGCCAAATATTTGTTCTTGCATGTACACCAAGTTGTCAAGCACATGAACTATATATTATTACACTCCCTATTTTTGTGAGTCTCTTGGTGTAATACTGTCAAATCATGTGACAGTTGTGTTGCATTCATCTGCACTTTGTCTGCATGGTGACATTGATGGCAAAGCCAAACAAGAGTGATGAGGGAAGACATCGTAGTTTAACAGTGGGGTCTTTGTTGCTTTTCTTTAATTGAATCTTGGTATAAAACTTTGCTCACAACTTCGCTTGTATACATGAACTTGGTCAGTAAGTGCCGATTTCTCCAGTTACTTGTTTTACTAAATCTTCAATTTCTTCATTTGGATATGAGATACAGTGCTTCGTAGTTCTGGGTGTTAATTTTGCTGTCTAAATCAATCCCTTTTTATGACATTGATCTGTTTGGCATCTCTTGCAAGTATTCTGCAGATTTCATAGTCTCATTCATCCTCACTTCAGGTTTCCTCATCTGAGAACAATTATAGTTTTAGCCAAATACACAATGCTGTCATGTGGAAAGAGCCATGACATATCAATATTGACTGTGGTGGTGAATCTAACGGTAGTAACACAGATTTGTTAGTCTTTATTTGCAATTACTGCTTTTATGTTTTGTGCACTGGCTTTTTGCTGTTAGTTTCCTTGGTGCGTCTTGGGCTGGTTGGGGTTTGGTTTAAGTTTGAGATTCAATTTTGCTGTATGTCAGAGTAATTTTGCAGTTCCTCTATAAATCCTGGAAAGCTGATTTAAAGCTCTAGAGCACGAGTTGGCTAATCTGGCTGGTAGCAACTCTGCCTGGGAAAATTCACATTCTCCGGTGGATACTGTTGTTTGGCAGCATTTCTCTTCCAGTTACGAAGCAAGACACCATCCCCGGTTCCACAAGCCTTCCCAAATTCTGACAGGAGAATAAAAAGTTGTGCACATCTTTGACTTATTCAGTGACATCCTTCAGGTGCACACAGACTGCTTTTAAACTCATCAATTTGTTGGTTTTGTGGTACAAATGTCAATTTTGGGAACTGCCTTTGATATGTATCTTTGAGCAATTAATTACTGATTTGCTGTTGACCTGCAAGTAGTTTCTTTGCTTTGCAAATTATAAGCAACGCTGTTGCTTTGGAGGATAATCAATTATGGCAGCAAAAAGATATTATTTCCAAAAAGAAATTATTATTTTAGAGTTTAAATTGTTTTCTGTCATCTCTGGCTCCCAATAGCCAGCCATCCAAAACTGAAGATTTTGAGTGTGCATTAATTTCCTGTCATCGCATAGGCTTCTTCTATAACTTAGCAATCTTCTTATGTTCCAAAAATAAATTTTCATAGTTTCTTACACTACTTGTAAAGAACTTACTGATCATTGCTTTCTGCACTCTTTTGCTGAGACTTCTTAACTGTGCTGGGACAAAATCCATTCCTCAGAATAGCTACCTGATTTTGTCTCTGTAGGGTTGTTGGATTTGGATTGATTTAAAAAAAAAAAAAAAAAAACCAAAACCCAAAAAAAACCTTCACCATTCCTCCTCTGTCACTTTGAAAAGAACTCAGGTTTCCCCTCTTCCCTCACTGCTGGTCACTAACCTACCAAGTCAAGTTACCTTTTTATGTCTCCCTGTTCCCATAAGTCCTGGTAGTGCTTGTGGGGGGAAGATGAGGACTGTCTGCGAATGGCGAGCGTCCCCCCAGAAGAT
>NW_010425028.1:10870-13733 GCF_000710305.1 Buceros rhinoceros silvestris | reverse complement strand
AATGCCGAGCCTCCACGCAGAAGATCTTGAGGCCCAAGAGGTGGTGACAATGTTAATTCCAGCCTAGGGACATAACTGGGATGGCTGCCTGACTGCAGGCTGAGGAATGGAGGCACCATCCCATCTGCCTCTCCCCCAGGTGGGGATGGCAAACCCAAAGGGCATGGGAGGCATGCGTGCCCCAGCAGGGTGAGAGGTTTCTGAGAGGCATTTGAGGGTCAATCTGGCTCTTAGCAGAGGCCAGTCCTAGCCAACTCTTTGAGGCAGAAGCTGGCAGAGGTGCACAGTCCTTCCCCAGGTATGGTATGGTCTCCCCATGTGCCACACGTCTCACTGCAGGGCACCAGCGCTCTTTGCCAAACTTAGCTGTCCGTCAGCACACGCAGTAAATGGGCGGCTGCTGTTTATTTCTGCCTCACCACATGGTTGAACTTTGTCTTAAGTAAAATACAGTTCTGTGCAAACTAACAATAAAACTGCAACCTCTGTGCTCAATTTCTGCCCAAGCAGCACAGTCTCCAGATCTTTGCAAAAGTAATTATGCTTTCTTCCAGAAAGAACACTTTTACTTTCAACATTTTGTGTGCTTGAAGTAGCGCAGTATTTCATGTGGGGTTCGGGAGCAACAGTAGCTATGCTGTCTTTCTCTTAAAAAATCTCTTTTGACAATCTCCATAAGCTTTCTAATATATTTATTCTGAAATTATTTTGGATTCACTATATGCTTCCTGCAAATCAAAGCTGATACAAATCAGGTGTTGTATTAAGAACTTGATCTCTCCCCCAAAATTTCAGCTACTTTTTACTCAATGACCTCTCCAAACAATGAATTAGTTTCTTCATTAACTGGATAACAAAGGCCAGCCACAACATATGTTTTTGTTCCTTTGAAGTGCTCTCTTAAAAAAACAGCTTATGTTCAGATGTCTATCAGTTTAAAAAAAAGTTTCCTCTGAGTGAGATGTATATAGAGAGTTTTGAAAGATTTTATTATTATCACTATTGTAAATTTAGTAACATGCAGAACAAGGAATCTCAGAAAAACTCTGAAACTAAGGAAACACGAAAAATAGCATGTTTTTCTGCATGTAATTCTTCATCATTCTGTGAAATATATGATTTTTAAAAGTGGCTAAAATATATGGCTTTGGCTACTAGTGAATGTTAGTGAGTGCCCATATTAAAGATTTGATTCTCTTGATCAGAATTTTGGTTACGCACAGAAACATGCAGAAATTTATACAGAAAATCATAGAACCACTGTTGTTGTTTTAAATAAACTTACAGAAAGTCAGATTTAACATGAATTCTTGTTACTTTTCAATCTACCAGAGTGGAAAGATTTAATAATAGCACAATATATGTTCTAAATATTACCTTTTGTCTAAGGATTAAAAAACGTGTCACAAAATGCATACTGGCAGTATCATAATGCCGTAAGTAAGCTGCCTGTCAACAAAGGAATATTTTTGTGATGCACTGTGTTCCTTAAGACAATGAACATGCAAATGAGAAATAGGAATTAATCAAATACAGATGTTATCCCAGAATAAAACAGGCTGTTAATTGGCAATGGATTTTGGAACAGCTGTCCTGTGACAGTTATGAAATGAGATTTCCCCCACCCCCCCACCTCTGGTTTAGCTCAACACAATTTCACAAATTGCCCAGTGTATTTTCAGATCATGTTCTGCCACATCTCTCCGGCAGGACTTCTATACACAGACAACCCCCAGCTCTGCCAAAATGTTCCGAGACCTGCCTTATCTTCTATATGAGAAGGGATAGCGAAAGTATGATCTCTCTTATGTTTAAAAAGGCAGCAGTTAAAGGTATATAAAATATAACGAGGTAGAAAGAAATTAAGTCTAGCCTTCCTGTTTGGTCATTTATAACAGAAATCTCATTCATAGGCTCGAAAGGCAAGAAGTTTGGCTTGTTAGAAGACTTTCTGTTGTTCTTTTAAATAAAATACAAAAGTTACATTTTGAAAATACAGCCCTAATAAATTGTCTTACCATTGCATGTTGGGACAGAGCAGTTATAACACTCTTAGAGCTGGTCACACCACTTAAAAGCAAAATAGATGTGTTGGGTAAGTTGAGCTGCCTGGATGGTAGAGAAGGGCTTTGGCAACAATTTCTATGAAGAAATTATGGGTAAACCTGCTGGAGGGAGGGGCTGGTCCACCACTAGGTAGCTGGGAAGAAGGTGACATGCAAGGCTTACCTCAACACTCCTCATCAACCGGGGCAGCCCAGGACAGGAAACAGGTGAAAGTATGGCATAGCTCATCAGTTGCCATGACTATGTGTGCCCCCACCAGCTTGTAACTTGGCAGGATATGCCCAAACTGCACCAAAGGGCAACCTAAGGGCAGGCAGGTTCATTGGCCTAGAAACCCTTACCAAACACAGCACTGGGACTGCCCACAGAGGCCAGTCTGGCTCGTGCTCCATCTCACGGAGTGGTCAGAAAGTTTCTTCTAGAAACTACAGATCATGAGAAAGAGGAAACATCTCTTCCTGCAGCAGTTTGTTCTGACTCCACAAGTCTTCAGGTCCTCTCTCTGTCCTCTCGGTGATCAGATGTGGAGAGGTGTGTCTGTATCCCCCGAACAGACTGTCTTGTGGTGAAAGTTCCCAGAATGTGTGCTTTGCACTATTTATAGTTATATATGGACCTTACTTGCATGGGAGAAGCTCAAGAAGTCCGGCATTCGGAATCCCAAAAAATTTGAAAGTCAATCCACTCCAGACAGACAAGGACAAAGGAAGGGAGGAGTTGCTACCCAGTCCACATTCAGGAGAAAATTATGTTGTACCACTTTTCAGCCTCCCTCAGTTTAGGGGTGATGAATGCT
>NW_010425028.1:7627-10784 GCF_000710305.1 Buceros rhinoceros silvestris | reverse complement strand
TGCTGAACCATACCTCAGTCTTCTCTAGTGCTACTCAAAAAACTGGACAGGCCAAACTTCATAAGCGACTGTGAAATAGTATCACATCTGGTTTAGGGGTTATATATTTTTTCAATATAGCAGTTCTTGCCTTTTTCGTTATTCATTTTTAAGCTGAAAAGCTGTATTATGAGTGGAATAAAGGACTCCTAATGTTATACTTTGGCAGCACTAAGTATTATTCACCTCTGACTTAACAAACTTCTGTTTCCTTAAGAGGTGTAACTCATTGTGAGGAATTACCCTTAATTTTAGGGAATAACTGTGGATTTAACCACAACATACAGAAATTTTATGTGAAATTTTTCCTTTGTTTACAGTGGCATAACTCGTACTAACCTCAGTTAATGTGGAAAAAAAATCAGGAGTTATTTTAGAACTCATATCTGGATTTGGGATCTAAGTTTATTTGGATGAAAGTCCTAATTTTTGAAGGACTTCATTTTGAAGCTACTGCTTTTGATTGGAGCTATGAGTTTAAATACCTTTCAAAACTTAACCAATGTGACATGCTTTAAGTTGCACAGTTAGAATCAACCCTGGGGAAAGCCCTGAGTCATTTTCTTATGTTAATGTCTCTTCCCACCTCAGCTCTCAAACTTTCCTCTTATTATTTAAACACTAATAGATGACTATTAAGCAGACATTTTTACGCTAAAGAGGTATAACAGAAAGCAAAGAATGGCTTTTTAGGTGAGGCAATACTGGCTAACCAGCATTTTCTTCAAAAAAGAAGTAAGGTTGGCATGTTACGAGATAGATACATGCATACAAAAGATAGGATCTCTAGAAAGGGCACCTTCTCTCTCTTCCTTCCTCAAGAATTGAAAGGCTGCTCCATACATGAATGCAAAAGCCAGGAGACTACTAATTACAGTGCTTGCAGAAAGCAAATGAGCATCTGTTTTTATTCTATCCTTGGTAACAAATACCATTTTAATGTTTAAACCACTAGAGCTTCCTTTTTTATCATGTTATTCTTTCCATCATGAAACAGTCACAACCCCTTCTCCAAACTCTTCAGAAAGGATCACCACCTACATTTATAGGTGGAGAAATTGTGGCAGAAGCAGTCAGGTAGTCATGGAGCAGGGCAGAAGCAAAGCTAGGAACGTGTCCTGGCTGGGTGGCCCTTTTCCTTCTCTTCATCCTGGAGCACGTGGCATCCTTCACTCGCAACTGGTCGTGTCTTCCTTAGAGGAGGGCCATAACAAAACTAGAGAAAGCCAAGTCTGCATTCTATAAATAGTATTTTGACCTTTAGCACAACCCACAGTTCCTGTGGGCATGGTAAAGCTCCTTAATCGTTTGGGCCGCATCTCTCTTGCTAAATAAAATTGGTCCAGGGAGTGAATGAGAGTACTGACTGCCAAGCATCTGTGCTGCTTAATTTTGATTGTGTTCCTATGTCATTCTGGCCTTTGCTCAGTGGTGCTCTCCAAGGCAATGCCTAGACTTGGCAAAGGGAAAGCATAGAGCAGAAACTGTTTCTGATAGGGAATATAGATGCCTCTTGCCAGGACAGACCTCTGAGGTCCAGCAGGCTTTGCACTTTCCAACATCTCTGTATCCCCATGCAACACGTGCATCATATTCATATGATGAAAATACCATTCTGGTGGACTGGCACGTTATTTTAGGTATACTGAACTGGAAAAACCCACCAAAATTGTATGTCGCTCATCTTCACCTGCTACCAAAAGGTAGAATTGCATCATGTACATAAATCAGCCACCACCTTAGTCTGGTGGTATATTCATAACTGCTGTCCTCAAGAGACCATGCTTGATACTTACCGGAACCAATGAGTTACTCATGTGCCTCTGAAGGTCATTAAGATTATTTACTGCGAGTCTGTTCTTGGGAGACAAAAAGGTTGCATGACCTAATTGGACTTTGTAGAATAGGCTGGTGGTTTAGAATTTCCTCATCCTTTTGCCCAAAACAGCCCTGTAGCTTCCTGAAACATGTTTTCACCATTTGGGAGTTAAACCTTGCCTTCCACTCCACTGCTGTACCAGAAATCGAGGTTTGGCTGTTCAGTGTTTTGGTGCCACCACCATGTGGTTAATGATGCCTCAGAGTGAGTTGCAGATAAATGCTGAGGACTTCATAGACCTGGACCCAAAGCTGCCTGAATCCAGATGATTCAGGGTATAGTCTGAGGTTTGGCATTCCCATAAAGGACATTTCACAGAAAACAATGAACCTTTAATTGAAATATTTGGGAAGCTTGGAACATACTTCAATCAATTGTAGCAATTTATAAGGGAATAAAAGTAAGTGAAAGTCTGGGTCTTCTCACCAAAGATTCCAATTCTGCCGAATTCAGTCTTGAAATCCACTTGAAATCATGAGAATTCAGTTACCTCTGAGAAAAACCTGCCTGTGTGTAAATTTCAGTTATATTTTTATTGCTTCTATTTGCTTATTTAAATTTATTTGTTATTTCTATTAACTACTGTTTCAAAAACAGACACATCAGTTCAAAAAAGCCAATCAGTTCAATGCTAGTGTCTTTCACATAAAGGGACAGGCTTAGGTCAAGATTGATAAATGACATTAAGGATTAAAAGCAGTCTGAAATTTTACAATGAATAATATTAGCATCTGTGGAATATATGAATAAGAAAACCTTTTCACGTTGTTTTTTTCCTTTCAAACAGGAACATTAAAGAAGAGCAGGTAGAAACAGTTTGTACATGCTTCAAAAAGATATCACTATGTCGTCAGGCAAAGTAGGTGTGTGTTCGTCAAGGTGGTTTTTGATCTGGACAGTAATGTCACAAAGGTGATATACTGAAAAAAAGAAGAGTATTAAGGCTCTTTGCAATCAGTGATGCAAAAGGTTCTTTGCTCTGTAGCTTCATTTCAAGGCAAACGTAACTTTTTAACAGTGCAATTATTCACTGCAATGTCTCCTACTGTCTATTTCTAGCACAAGTTATTACGTTTCCTACAAAAATCATGGAGTGAAAATCTGGGGTCGGTGGTTTGCAGGGAGGCACTGTGGCTGACTGTCCTGTTGCCTTCTGGCCACAAATCTTCAAAGCCTTCAAAGGTTTCAGTTGAACAAATGCAACCTAGGACACTTGCACTCATTTCTCTAACGCGGTCT
>NW_010425028.1:0-7440 GCF_000710305.1 Buceros rhinoceros silvestris | reverse complement strand
TAGGGAAGGTGCTCGCTTAGATTAGGGGCCATTTTCTGATTGCAGTGTTTTAGTCTGCCATAATGTATTTTACATTAAGCCCAGATGTTGTATAGTAGATGTAATATAAATAAAATAAATGTGTTTCAGCTTGTCCAGTATTGGATTCCCCAAGCTCTGTGCAGATACTTTGGCATAAATAGGAAAACCCTTTTTGTGAAATGTTGTCACAATGAATGGGATTTTCTGAGGGTAAAATTGTGTTTAGCTTTTTTCTGGTGACTCTGAAGTACACCAAAGTCTTCCATCAGCTTCAGTGAAAGCAGAATTAGGTCAGCAGAGAGGGTTTCTGATAGACTGTCCTTGAAGCAGTAGCTGTTTCCCGTAACAGGTCTAACCTTTGGTCAGAACCAGCTGCCACACTCTGTTGGGTTGCCTGTCAGCAGTCTAAGGGCTGCTTATTTTGTGGGATGTTCTGTGATACTTCAAAATAGAAGGTGCTATACCAACTCCATTGCGTTGCTTGTGTTGTTTTTTAAACAGATACTCTGGAATACTGACTACTACCAATGCAAACAAAGATTTTCCTGGAAGCATTGACCAGTTTTATGGTTTGTTAGAGTCCATCCCCTCATGCCTTCATCCTGGTACCTGTATGGTCCTATGTGTGTTTAGACCCCTCGCAAGTGTTTGAAAATAGGAACAAAAGCAGTATTTCTTTGTGTTGTCCTCAAAAATATCTCCAATCAGTGGAGGGCACAGATGGGCACCGAGATCAGCTGCTCAATTGGTAGTGTGTATACCCAGAGTTTCCTCCAAATGAGTGTGGTTGAAAAATAAGCCTGTGTTGGAATTCAAATATCGTGAGGTTATACTGTGGGCATCACTCCTGAATAGCACGGGTGGTATTCACCCATTTAACAGAATCGGACTTCAGTATGGATTTTCCTTTCCCCAAAAGCAAAGCAAAAGTGCAAATGCTACCTTCTATCCTCATCTACAAGGATTCCAAAATCAGGGGTCCATCATGAATAAAGCTTCAGTGCAATTTTTTCATCTGTGCTGTCAGTGTCCATAAACTGTCAAGTATCAAAGCTATTCCTGAGTGTTTATGTTAGGTTCATTGCATGCAAGCAGGGCAACTCCTTTTGCTTTCTGGGTCAAGGTTAGTGTTTTGAAAGCTGAATGCTATTATGGGTTCTGGTTATACATGGCTCACTTGTAAGTGTGATGTCTGCTTGTGGCTATGTCTGTACGTGGCTATGGAGCGAGCTAACTGCATCTCGCTCAAAATGTTTTCCAAGCACAGATTATGGAGGTTAAAAACAAAGGCAGCTAACCTCTTGTATAGAGCCTGTTGCACACTATAGTTTAAAGCTGCTCTCAATTAAGATTCTAATAATTTGAAACCTTGATAAAGACTGTGTAGAAATCATCTGAGGGGCCAAAATATATCAAGGTCTAGAGGCACAGCTTGGAAAACCTCACTGCCATTTTTTAATAGTTCTGAAATATTTGGATTCTCTGAAGGGCGCTATTTTGAAGTCCTTCTTCTCACCTTTCCCTGAAACACATATGAGTCAGAGGAGTAATTTTGAAGAGCCTGGAAATGAAATCATAAGATCTGGAAGAATGGCCACATGCTGCTATCTTAAGTAAGATATGAGACAGAGAATTTTCAATGTGTCAGTTTGAGAAAAACATTGAAATAACAAATGGAACCTATTCTTGGTGTTTGGGGGTTTTTTTAAATTATTATTTATAATCATGATTAGGGTGCACGCCTCTCTAGCTGCAGTTACAAAGGAGGATGCATTCAAGATCTCCACCATGTCCAGGGCTCTACAGATGAAATATGTATCCTCTGGTAGTCTCTAGTCTAGCCTTAGCTTTAAAGGTATCTCTTCACGAAACACCAATGTTTTGTCACAGAATGACTCTTAGAACCCAAGGGGCTTAATGAAAACCTAGCAGTTCAGGGGCGATAACACAAAATTTCAAGGATGGCAGGTCTAAGTGTTCTCTGTTTCTAGCAGCAAGAATTTCCACCTGTCCATGTTGTATGAGCTGCTGACTGTCTGGATGTGCATGGCATGTATCTTAGCTGATACTTCAGTGCCATTTCCTGTTTAAAGTACTAACCCCCTGAAATAATGCTCAGGGCTTGTGCCCTGTTTCATTTTAGCTCTCAAATAATAAAGATCCAGGCTGTTGGAATTAATACAAACTGTCTTGGGTAAAAGTAAAATAAAAACCATAGTCCTTATTTATTTAATTTTACACAGAACCCTATTTTGTTGAAGTTAATACAAAACTAAACTGTCGCAGGGCAGACAGCTGGCTGCCCCATTCTTGTGCTGCAGAACTCCCCACAGTGGCACTTGCAATCTCTGGTTTCCCATTGTAACAGGAGCTGGACAGGCAAACGCATCATACAGCATGATCTTTGCTCTGGCTGGCTCCACCTGAGCAGGGCAGAGGCTCTTTCCTTCTGCACCTTCCCTTCTCCCCAGCAAATCTGTGCTTGTCACTGTGGATATGAACTGTTACACACTGAGCTGTAATGTCGTACCTGTACGAAAGAACTGGAAATGACAGGGCAGAAGAATTCACTCCTGTTGCTGTTAATAATGCTTTTCATCTATTTAGTGCTGTTGCAGATAGTATTCAAAGTGGAAATCAGAGGAGAGGAAGACATTTTGGCATAGTTTGAAGTTTGTCTGGGTTCATATGGTTCCTTACTAACTCAGGATGAAAAGCCATGAAGTCCTTTTGCTAGCTCAGGGGTCTTTGCAACATGATTTGGGAACTGAGGCTGGGAAGCTTGACATGGTACCATGCCACCTTGAAGAGGTGGGCTCCACTTTCTGGAAGCTCAGCTTGAGCATCCACCACTGTGAGACATATGTAGCTTTAAGACATCTGATTCCCAGCAAAGCACTTCAGCATGTGCTGAAGCCCTGGGGAGAACAGGGAAGGATTATTAAAATTTTAGGTGTAGTTATGGACTTTGAATCAGGTTGATGTTTTCTATGTCCTTTTTTTTTTTTAAGAGGAGCATGTAGGTGCCTTGAAACTGTCTGTTCAGTTTGAGCCTGAGAGCCTTTCAGAGCTGCTGAGCACTCCTCCTTGCAGGGAGATTCAATGGGAACAGCAAATGCAGAATGCTTTAAAAAGTCAGATCTTTCCTAGAAAACAGCAAAAAAGAACTGGCATTTCTGAACACTTCTGTGTTTAATGTATAAAACAGAAACTGGGGAAAAAAAACACTCCTAACGTACCAACACAGCATCTCTGATTTCAGCCAGGCACAATAAGCACGAGAGGATATGAGTTTCCCTGAAGCTGACTTTGGATAGCAAGTGATCTATCACCATATTTAGGCAAAGCGGATTTGAATAAGCTTCAACGAGCCCAGTCATCCTTTGGACTTTACTCAGGGCCTCCTGAGCTCAGGGGAAGTCTTACTGACCCTCATCAGCTCAGCTTCTCCTCCTATTAATGATAATGGGAGTTTTGCCTGGATTTAACTGGGAGCAGACTCAAGCACAGACTTATCGCCTGGACAAAAACTCCCATGCACATGTATACATCACACTATAAATATAAATATTAGTGAGTGATTTAATTTCAGTATATATTTCCCATCTCTCAAACAAGAGTCTCATAAGAAATAAGAACAAAAAACCTTAATAAGAGACACGTGGTTTTATAAATATATAGATAACATGCTTAAGTTATTCTTCAGTTGTGTTTTAAGACTTGCCCTTTCTAGCACCCCAGCTTTCCAAGAATGTTTCTCAATTAATTGAAAAGAAGGGTGGGGTACTGCTCCAAAAGTGTTTTTTCTGCTATATTCCAGTGCTTTCCTCAGTTTCCGTGGCAGTCATGGGTCACAGATGCCTAGCTGTACTGGTTAAGTTTCCCCAACAACAACATCTGGCTGCCTGGCAGAACCTCCCAGCCTGTTGCACTGACAGCTGCTGAGTCCCTTGGAGTTGCTTCATGCTCCAGTAGCAGCATGATTTTGCTATTCTTGGTCTGTCTGAGCAACCCCACTCACATGGACGCTGTTTGCATTTGAATCTCATAGCTTAGCTCCTGATCATTTTCTTGTTCTCTGTAGAAGTATAGATCTCTTGTTGGGATTCTTGGGCAGCTGCTGTAATGTCAGAAACACACCAGCAGTCACCGCATACATGCTGTAGTATCCTGTTTAGTAAGGACTCATGCCTCAGCCCTGCCAATGCGCTCTTCACACACTAGTGCCACCTTCCTCTCCTAAAGTCCAGATTGCCTGGATAAAGGCACAGCTCCTTAGCCCAGCCCTGGGTAGCCATGGAGAGAAGGTGTCTTCACTGGGGAGCAGAGATCAATCCGATACAGGGCTTGCTGGAGGAATGCAGCTGGCAGTGCTGGCAGCAGCAGAGGAAGGGAGAGAAGTAAGCCAGCAGCTTTTTTGTAAAACACACACACTCTTAAGTATGTCTGTTTGTATTTGTGTGTGCAGGCATTGCTATCAGCTAACTCTGCACCTCTCTGGCTTCCTGAAGGTTTCAGGTCACCTGTGCTAGTGCCTGGAGCAAAAAAAAGAGAGTAGAATTTTCCACTTCAGACCTCGACTGGATTTTTCTCTTTGAAAGCTTCAGAGGCACATTTGCAGCTTCTCACCACCACCTATTTGCAACGAGCTGTAATAGGAGGGGGACGTTACAAGGCACAGCAGCAGTGCTGGGTGTGGAAGAAAGGGTTAAGGGAGCTCATGTCTGAGAGGGATGGTCTGAGGGAGTTGGAAGCAGAGCAGTGTGGAGAGAGCCAAATGAGCTCTCCAGTAGAAGAAAAATCTCATAATTTTTGCCAGTAACGACTGACGTGTCTTGTACCGTGTTTGGAAATAGAGGCACATGGCAGGCAGCGGATAGGACATGCTCTACCCTCACAGCGCTGCTGTGACCAAGAAGTTAAAATAAGAAAAACAAACTTTCTTCTTCAACCCTTCAGCTGCCTCTGAACCCTGTAACAAACCCTGTGCACAGCAGCCTTGTTGAAATCTTGCTCTGACACAAGATTCTACTCTGGCTCTAGTCCTCCAAAATACAAAGACTTCTTAATTTTATTTGAAAAGTTCCTCAATTTTGAGTAATTTCTTATGAAAACAATGATTCCCAATAAAGTTTTGAAACTTCCCACGAAACGCATCCTTCTAAAAGTATTCTGGTCAGGTCCCTTGCCTTTGACAGAAAAAGGCTACAGCTGTATAAAAAATACCAGTCTGACCAGGAACATATTTGAGCCAACCCACATGCTGGTATTAATCAGCACAACTCCACTGAACTGCCTTAGCCTCTTCTAGGAAGATGTAACCTAGAACTGGGTTCCTCACCATTCCTTCTAGAACCAAAGATTGATAGCAGTGCTCCAAAGGTTTTAAAGAAGTGGAGCAGGGTTACAAAGCCATGCCTGCTAGAGCACGAGGTGCCCACCTTTTCTGCAGGGATCAGGAAACTTAAAGGATGTGTTGTTCTTCTGGCAGTTTAGAAGAAGGTGTTCACTGCCTTTACTTCCTTAGCCAGGTAGGACATAACCATCCACACACATACATACATGGACATGTCAAATGAGGAATGGCTGTTGAGGATTTTGAATTCGCAAATAGCACAGTGAGCTGGACGTAACTTTTACAAGTGATGCCGCCCAGCTCTTTCATCTACTTAGTGTTGATAGCTTTGAATTTCAGCAGGTCAGTGCCTGTTGCAGCTAACCCTGTCTTTACATGGGCAATTGCTGCATTGATAGAATTATGGCTGTGAATTTTCTCCAATCTTACGCAGCTTGAGGAAATTCTGTATATGGCATAGGCTGACTCAACCTTAGATCACAACCATCGCTCCTGGGGAAGAGGCAGAAATGTTCCCGAATGACAGCCATTTTATGAGCACTCACAAAGACAAAACTTCGTAACCTGGAGGTCACCTTTTTTTTTTGTTATCGAAAACACTGAAGTAACGATTTCTACAACAATTACATGACTGGTTTTCTAGTTCAGACAGAATAAAGCTGTAACTGTGGCTTAGGTAGATGTGGTATTGCTTCATCCTGTGCAAACAAGCCGTATAGCAAGCAGCATTATACTCTAAAAAGTTGCTGTAACTGAGAGCAGGAAAAAAGGTTGAATGTGGGAAAGTTCATTATATTGCAAGTGTCTTATTATATTTACAGAGTTGTTACATTTAATAGGAAGAACAGTTTGTGTCACAGGAGGAGGGAATACATAGATGTTCTAAATTATAGTAAAACATGCAAGTAAATTGTTTCCGAGCACAACCAATTCTGGAAGTGGTCAGCAAATTAGAAATCTTCGTTGCTGATGATGCATTTGCTTTATTTTTTCCATTTGCTAGGCTATCACAAGTATTAACTGTATTATTGTATTTGTTCTTCCGATTAAAAAAAAAAATTAAAGGAGGAATTTCTTTCTTAAAACAATCATTCATCTAAGACATAAAAAAATATATGTGGGAGTATGCTTATAAGCATATATTTTCTTTGCATGAAAAAGAAACCCAGCTGAATATTAATTAAAATGTTCTGATTATTAAAATGCTCTAATTATTACCACAGACACTGGCCCTGGGTCAGAAAAGTATTTAAATACATGCAGGTTTATTTTTTTTCAGTCTCAGGGACTTTCCTGGGTTCTAGTGTGTGTGCATAAGCATTCTTTCCAATTTCAGATCCTCTCCTTGAATTAGCGTTGGAAAAATCTTGTCTCCACATGCAAAGAAACCCCAGGTCCGCAACACAGGTTCGGTTATAAGACGCAATTTCTGTAGTCTGATTCTGCAGCTTCTCAGGCAATACAAGACCGAGATATTTTCATATTATGCAAAGTTGCACGTTTAACTCAGTATTGTTTTAACCCCCCTGGAAGCTCCAGGCTGTGGTCTGTTTCCTTGCTGCTGCAGAAGGTTTTCTTTTCTATTGTGTGAGCGTCCTGGGTTGTTATTGCAGGGTTGTGATCCCGGGCTGTTTGGGTAGCTGTGTTTCTTTTTTAGTTCGGTTCAGTGAAGCATTTGATCTGAAACAAAGCGAGCTGTATGTGAACTTAATTCAAAGAAGCTCAGATTTGTCACCTGGAACCACAACATCCATAATTTCTAGACAAATTTTTGGACGCGCTATATCCGTTATTTCTGGGTAGATTTTGAACGCAGAGGTACATTTCCCACATAATAAATGTGGTGGCTGGTGGTGGGGGTCGCTTCAGTCCCCACTCCTCCTGAAGAAATAGCCTGAAATACATCTCTTAGGGAAGCCTGAAGATAAAAAGCAAATCTTGCAGTGCTTTTTGGACCACGTTGAGGAAAACCTGAAACCCTTGTGCGGGGCTCCACTCGGCTCAATTGCTGCATAAACGCCGAAGGGAGTAAAAAAGGACCCGTACAGGCTCCGTTACGGTGT
>NW_010425027.1:0-4189 GCF_000710305.1 Buceros rhinoceros silvestris | reverse complement strand
TCAAAACAAGGAAGTTTCAGCTCAGACCAGGCAGTTTCAGCTCAAACCGGGACAATTAAGATGATTGAAGGTAGATGACGATTGTCAATACTGATGACTTCCAGTAAATTAAGTGGCTTTGTGTAAGAATGTGAGAGCATCTTGCAATTTAACCAAGTTAATACAGCTGCGATAACACTGGTGACTAATGGTCAAAGTAAAAAAATTCCATTAAATAAAATAAATTTTTGTTTTCTGTTTGTATGGTTCGGCACTTTCAATGGAATTAGAGTTTGGAAAAGCCATATACTGGTGAGACCCTTGAAGGAAGGGCAGTTCTGAACAGTGTTTTGCAAGTGGTTAGTTGCTTTAAAAAAACACGAGAAAAGAAATATTGGTTTCAGTGACAACAAGGATTGGTTGACCAAAAGTTTCAAGGAAAAAGAAAAAAAAAAAATCATATGGATTGAAAGAGAATGAGATGGTTTTATAAGATGAATGTAATATAAGACACAATTCTTCATTAAGTTTTTTCATATTTCATTATATTAATTTTGTTGGGTTTTATGTTACTTATGTTGCGTGAAGATGTCCTTAAATTTCTTGGGACTTCACTGCTTTGTACATCTTTGATAAGTATCTCTGTCCTTTAGGTGAGGCGTGCTGGTGGACGATACACCCTGCTTCTAAACAAAGGTCAGAAGGAGAGAAGGTTCGAATAGGTGATGATCTTATCCTGGTCAGTGTGTCCTCTGAAAGATACCTGGTAGGTTGGTTTGGTTAGCAAGTGGACACATGGTGGGGAAAATGCAAAGTGCTGTAAGGAGCTGGGGAAGAAGAGTTCATTTTAAAAGCAAGTGACTATTAATTTAAAAAAAAATCTGTGTATTTACTTTATAATGTATTTCTATTTTGTTGAGAAATTAATGTACTAAATATTTTTAACTGCATATATTTCACTGTTTCCTGTTACTGTTATTTCAGCATCTCTCCATGTCAAATGGAAGTATTCAGGTGGATGCCTCCTTTATGCAGACGCTGTGGAATGTACATCCTACATGCTCAGGAAGCAATATTACAGAAGGTTTGTTAATTTATTTCTTTAGAAGTGATAAATGTATACACTTTAGATGACTTTGTATTGCTTTTCATAAAGAGTGAAAATGAAAAAAACCCCCAGCCTCAAAGAGCTTAATGAAAATAAAATGAGCACAAGAGAGAAGAATAACGGAACAGAAAATGGGGAAATACAGATACATCAGCTGGATTAACTGAAGAAGAACTCAATGTGTGCTGTTAACTTTAGAATAGCAGATCATAAAAAGCTGCGTGAGAAATGAAAACTGAGAGCACAACAGAGGAGTTTATTGTCTTCAGTTTAATTCTAGGGAGTGGGAGCTGCAGAATAATTAAAGCCAGTAAAATTAGAAAAAGTTACATGCAAAATGGAAAGAAAGTTTCTCACAGCTCCTATTTCGGTCTGTTAGTTGTGGTTTTTAAGGATATTCCTTGCTCAATATCCTTTCTGGGTCTCACAGCCATGCTTCCTTATTGTGCCTCTGAAATAATCAGTGAAATGAGCTCTCTACATGCATCCTCTTATTCAGCCTTAAATCCCACACCACAGGGTCAGGATTTCTTTCTAGGTACTTGACTGCACTTTACCACCATGTTTGAGAAGCATCACCTGATTCTGTTTGAGAAAGGTCTTGCTCTGTAATGAAAGGCTCATCCACTCAATACTGCTGCTGATTTCAACGCCGTGCTCTGTATTAACACTGTCGTAATGAACACTGTACCTCACCTCTGTGGTCCCTCCACATTCACGCATAGTAAACGTCTTTTAAGTCAGGATCATGTTGTATCACTTGGCCCTAAAACTAATTACATTATGTAATAATAAACGAGATCATAGGAAAAAAGTCTTGATAGAAGCAGACTACGCTGGTGAGAAAGACTGACAGGCACTAAGCTCATCTGAACTATGGTCGGGTCCTTCTAAACCTCAAGTGATTTAAATCAGCATCCCACAGTGTCTCTCTGCAGGGGCCCGTAAGCAACTGGTCTCAGAGTGTTTGTAGGTTTTAATTTTAAAAGCATACGAGATAGGGATTTTCCTTTTAATACTTTCTGGTTGCTTTCTGTTGCAAGAAGTGTATTGTGCTGGAGGCCGTGTGTTTATGAACGGCTGTCTGGTCCCCTGCCATCAGGGGTCGTTAATAGCATAGAAGTTAATTCTGGAAAAGTCTCTGTGTTCTCAGGTGTCACAGGTGAAAGAAAACCAAGCAAATGGAAAAGCCATCCTATCGTAAAATTAAAACTGTGTAACAGATAACAAACACGATGAGCTACACAGGCAGCTCATGAAGGTCAGTGGTGTGGTTTAGATTTCTGTAACAGCAGGGATTTGACAGCTGCAGTAAGTGCTTACAGAACCACGGGGTGGTTGAGGTTGGAAGGGTCCTGGTTCAGTTCCTTTCTCAAGCAAGCCTAGAATGATTTGCCCAGCAGTATGTCTAGAAGCTTTTGAGTATCTCCAGGGAGGGAGACTCGGCACCCTCACACTGAAAAAGTGTTTCATGTTGTTCAGACAGACCCTCATGTGCTTCAGTTTGTGCCCATTGCCTCTGGTCCTGTCACTGGGCACCTCTGAGAAGGCCCTGACTGTCCTCTTGACGCTGATGAGATCCCCACAGAGGTGGAACAGTCCCCGTTCTCTCACCTTTTCTTCATGTGTTTCTTCAGCCCTTTAATCATCCCTGTGGCCCTTTGCTGTACATGGAACCCTTGCACTGTGTAGCTCAGAACTGGACACAGAATCCAAAACTGCATGATTAAAAAAAAAAAAAAAAAGGGAAAAAAAAGGGATAGTGTGGGGCAAGCAGAGGAGTAGGTTTCTGTGTGTCAGTTTTTTCCCAGCTACACAGGCTTAGGTTTAACTCTGTGGTTCTCGGAATGGTTTACATGAGGAATCGTCGCGTGTCAAAAGACTTAGCAGCCTAGCTCAAGACTGAGAAAATGGGATTTCCAGACTATAAAATTGGACTGAAAGACAGACAACATAATTTTTATGATGTTTGGAGAACTTTTTATGGAACATAAATATTAGGAAAGTATAATTTTTTTTTTTTTTTTGCATTCTTACTTTGCTTTGACCTTTGACTTAATTGGCAACAAGATAATTTCAGTTGCTGGTCTCCTGTTTTACAGATTTATATTGAGTTGGCTGCACAGTGTGAGTTTCCTTCACCCTCCCTCCTTTACGTGCGCTTGTTCTTTTAAAAGGCATTAATTTCAGTGATAAGGTCAGAACTGTTTGGACTGGGTCTGATGAATCATCCTCCTCCTATACCCATTTCTTTATTTTTTCTATGAGGCCAAGTGCCTGGTTTTGACCTGTAGTCTTTTGTGAAATGGGCTGGAAATGAAGTTTCTGTTAACTTTCTCTTCAGAGCTGCTAAGTGTTTTTCTGTCCTCTCTCTCCTGCTGCTGCTGTGCGGTTTTGATTTCGACACACATTACAGATGTCAGAATGAATTGATGAACTCACCAAATTATTTTGTATTGAGAACATTTAAATTATACTAACGTGGAGGGAACTGTGGTTTTATATATGTGATTTGGCTTTCACCTAAAGCATTCAATTTTCAAACCAGTGATTGTTAAAGAAGTATATATTTTCCTTTTCTGCCCCATAATCCTAATTTAATTTTTAAATGCTCAGAGGTAGCTTTTTTTTGTCTTCGTGTTCCAAAGAAATATTTTTAACTGAAAAAGATACTAAAAAATAATGTGATATGATGAACACCATACTAAACTTTTTCTTGTCAAATTTAAGTTATGAGTGGAAATTTGGAAAACAGATTTCACCTAGGTCTTTGGAATTTTTAAAATTTTTTTTGAGGGTGTTATTTTCATATGATCAACATTTAAACTAATAAGTAAATGTGCTTATTCTACAGGATATCTTCTTGGTGGGCATGTAGTACGCTTATTCCACGGCCATGATGAGTGTTTGACAATTCCATCTACAGAGCAGAATGATTCACAGCACAAGTAAGTGGTGGTGCGTTTTTATATTTCTCTGAGTTTCCTAAAACTAATATATAATTTTATTTGTATTATTTTTTGGTAAAAGTTATAATACAAAAGTTTTGTTTTTTCACCACCATTTTTGTGTTTTACTAAGAATATTAGACGTAATTCTAGG
>NW_010425026.1:0-2171 GCF_000710305.1 Buceros rhinoceros silvestris | reverse complement strand
GGGGGCTGGTGCTGTCCTGATACGGGGAGGAACAGGGAGTGGGGCAACGGCCAGGGGCCCCTTCCCTCTGTTTTTATCTGACGCTGCGCCAAGGAATGATTTACACCCGCCCAGCAGTGATTAATCTGGAGGTTTGGTGAACTTGTGAGGTGGATGTTGTACTCCAACCCCCCCACCCCCACTTGGGGCAGCGACAGAGACCAAGGGATAGATATGGCCTGGTGCTGCCCCTCGTCCGGGGGCATGAGAAGTTCGGCACCAGACAAAGGGACGGATCGACGGGTTCCTCCTCTCTCCACCTTCCTCCCGAAGGGACCTTTTGTGAAGATCCGCGACCTCGGCTCCACTGAGGGTTCCCCTGGAGCTGGGGCCTGTGGCCAGGAGTGTGTTCAGCAGCAGAGCTGTCGCTGTCCGGAGTGGGTGTGTTTGTCCCCCGCAATCTCAGGGAGTCTCTGGGTGTTCCTGGAGATGAACCTGGCCCTCGTGCCCCCGACTCGCTGCTTTCTGTGAGTGGCCAGACCCCCAGCACGGGCTGTCGGTGCAGTCAGAGCAGGCCAAGAGCCCCAGCTGCATCCACTGGTTAAACTCTAGTCATGGAGGGAGTGGCCTTGGATGAAGCACTGCGGGAACGGTGTGGTGCCTCGTCCCAGCAGGGACGGGATGGTGTCGGCAGCTTTGGATGGGTGAGGACGGGGTGGAGAGAATAAACCAGTGTAAGAGTCAACAAAGGGTTCAGAATTTACCGGATGTCTGCTGGAAACAGAGCACAGAAAACAGTCCAGGAGGTCCCTGGAGAGCATGGAAGATCTTCCTGACGCAGCTGGTGAGGGAACCAACCAGGGAAGGCTCCCTGCTGGACCTGTTGTTCACCAACAGAGAAGGACTTGTGGGTAGTTTGAAGGCCTGAGGCCATCTTGGCCACAGTGACCATGAGATGGTTGAGTTTTCAGTTCTTGAGGCAGTAGGGAGGGGGATCAGTAAAGTGCCACCCTGGACTGCCGGAGGGCAGATTTTAACCTTTTCAGGAGACTGGTTGGCAGGGTCCCTTGGGAGATAGCCCTGAGAGGCAGAGGAGTCCAGGAAGGCTGGACAATCCTCCAGAGGTGAATCCTCAAAGCTCAGGAGCAGGCTGTCCTGGAGAGCCATGAGATGAGCCGACGGGGTAGAGACCAGCCTGCCTGAACAGAGGGTTTGGCTGGAGCTCAGGAAGAGAAGGAAAGTCCATGGCCTGTGGAAGAAGGGGCAGGTCACTCAGGATGGCTAAAGGGGGTTTGTGAGACTGTGCAGGGAGAAGATTAGAAAGGCTAAAGCCCAGCTTGAGCTTAGTCTGGCCACCGCTGTAAGGGACAACAAAAACTGTTTCTACAAATACATGAAGAACAAAAGAGGAGAGCTACGGAGGGTCTCCATCCTGTGCTGGGTGAGGGGGTAATGTAGTGACCCAGGTTGAGGAGAAGGCTGAGGGACTGAATGGCTTCTGTGCCTCAGTCTGTAATGGTCAGGCCAGCTCACTGAGTGCTTGGCCTCTTGAACCGGAAGGCAGAGGCGAGGAGTGGAATCAAGGCCCCAGAATCCACGAGGGAACAGCAAATGAGCTGCTGCACCACTGAGATGTGCACAAGTCTATGGGGCCAGGTGGGATCCACCCAAGGGTTCTGAGGGAGCTGGTGGAAGAGCTCACCAAGCCACTCTCCATGGTCTACCAGCAGTCCGGGGTAACGGGGGAGGTACCTATCGACTGGAGGTTAGCTGGTGGGACACCATCTACAAGAAGGGCCAGAAGGAGGACCAAGGGAACTACAGGCCTGTCAGTCTGACTTTGGTGCCAGGGAAAGTCGTGGAGCAGATCATCTTGAGTGCCATCACATGGCAGGTACGGATCGTGTGATGATCATCACAGATCATCACCAGGTGATCAGGCTCTGTCAGCATGGGTTTATGACAGGCAGGTCCTGTTTGACCACCTTGATCTCCTTCGATGACAAAGTGACCCGTTTAGTGGATGAGGGAAGAGCTGTGGTTGTGTCTACCTGGACTTTAGTAAGGCCTTTGACTCCGTTTCCCACAGTATTCTCCTGGAGAAACGGGGTGCCTATGGCTTGGATGAGTCTGCTCTCCGCTGGAGAAAACACTGTCTGGTTGGCCGGGCCCAGAGAGTGGTTGGGAATGGA
>NW_010425025.1:42960-43251 GCF_000710305.1 Buceros rhinoceros silvestris | reverse complement strand
GGAGAGGACCGTCCCCCTCAGCGTGAGTGAGCCGCGGCCGCCGAGCATCCCGCCTTGCCGCGGCGGGAGCGAGGGGATGAAGGAGAGCGAGGAGGGCTTCGCTTTGCTTTGTATTTATTTTAGCATTCGTGCTTGTCACCATGGCAGCCGCTACAACCGTGGAACAGGGGGGGGATCGCTACAACCGTGGAACAGGGTGGGCAAACCTCAGGGGATTAGAGTAATGCCCTGGGCAAAGTATGCGCGAGTTCTCCCTGCCGGCTTGCCCGGGCTCCGCTCCTCCGGCTGAGA
>NW_010425025.1:37301-42845 GCF_000710305.1 Buceros rhinoceros silvestris | reverse complement strand
GCCACTGCCCTCGGCTGAGGAAAAGGATGGGTGAAACAGCTGGAAGGTTTTTGGTTTGCGTTCAAGAGGCGCATACATATGTATATATATATATACACACATATATATATGATCATTGTTTTTCCCGTCAGGACCAGATAAGAGCAGTGAGCTCTCGCAAGCCCTTCCCGCTGGCCAGCTGTGCTCTGGGCACTGGGCCGGGCAGTGTGAGCAGCACTTGCCTCCAACCCATCCACTTTGCTGCCAGATCAGGAACCTGGGTGCAGCTCACAAGTTTTATCTGTTTTAAGCCAGAGAGAGCAGTCTGCGAGTCGGGCTAAGCGTAGGATTTGGGTATGATGGGAGATGGGGACAGCCTGCAGAGCTTCTTCCTAACCTCAGGTGTGGTGGCAGTGCCCTGATGTGCTACTTCAAATTTGCTTTGAAAGCCCCATTCTCTGCCCACTCTGGGTATCTGTGGGCTCACTAGGGTGATAAAATCGAGCTCCTGACCTAAGGATGATGAGGACCTTTCTGCTCTGACCGTGGAGAAGGCTCGTCCTCTTTCAGACTGTATAATAACATCAATAAAGCTCTCCCAACTCTAGACAATGGCTTCATAAAAAAATAAACTAGCCCCCGGGGCAAAAGTGGCCCAGCAATACCATTGCCAGGAGTGATCCAGCTGAAGCAGTTCAGGAACTGCACTGTGTGTCACTCTTTGGCTGCAAATCCATTTATCAGGCGGTTACGCACACATGGAAGTGAACAAAAGCAGCAGCCTGGTCAGAGTCAGAGCAGGGGCCAGGCACTGGGGCTCTCCGCTTCCCTTCTTGACTGGCACTGTGTCTCTCCTTTCTCTACCTGCGAAGTGGGGGTGGCAGGTGTTGTGTGCGGGTGTTTGGGAAGCCTTGTGAATGCTTGGAAAATGCTGTCAGTCCTGGGGCAGCAGGGTGGAAACCCTTCACCTGAGACCCTACGCCGTTGCTTTCAGCTGCCAAAACTCAAAACAGGCTCTCAAGCAGAGCGAGGGTGTTATGTGCTGCTCATTAGGGCCAGCGGCTGCCAACTCTTCAGGCTGCTCTGCTGTGAGACCCTCTATGGAGCGGGACTGTGGACATGAATATGGTGCCTCTGGGGCGAGGAGCTCTGTGCGAGTGCTGTTACTGCTGTAGTCTTTCAGCCGTGCTGGGAAATCGTTCTCAGACCGGCCAGGGCCAAGATGAACAAATGGAGGATTTGGAGCACTGCTGCCTGTTGGATTCCACCTTAGCAGTGGGGGAAGCTGCCCCTGAGCTCCTGATTTCTTGTGCGTGCTTGAACATGCTGCTCTGGCAGTTTTACTTCTCCATTCCCCTACTTATCCCTTCCATTTTTCTGTTGCATTCACTTTACTCCCTCTCAGAGGGCTTGTGACATTACCTGAATCCGTATCGTCTGCCAAGCACCTTAAAATCCCCGGGAGGAGGATGCTGTGGCAGTGCTGCACGTTGTTGTATTGCTGCTGTTTGGGGGCAGGTGGTGCGTGCTCATGGCTAACCACAAAACCTCTCGTTACAAGCTATAGTGGCGCGCAACAGCAGCTCCACATCTGGTCCTGCTCGCAGAACGCTGTAAAGCATCCCAGCTCTGCTACACGCCTGAAATCCCTTAGCAGGGAGAAATAGTCATCGTTTGCCTCTTCCGACTCTTTGTGACTGGGGTCCCAGGATGTGCCAGCCCCCTCGCTGAGGAAGTCCCGGCGCCCCTGGCAGGCAGTGGCTGGGATGATGGAGGACCTTCTCCTCATGCATCTGACAGTGGGGCACGGGGGAAGTACCACATCCTGACTTGCCACCATTTGTTTGCATAGAGAAGGGAAAGTGGAGGGTTTCGTGGCGTTTGTGGCTTGCCCTCGTGCATGCAGAGCGGTTTCCCAAGGGTTTGACAGGTTGCCAGAAGAGGCAAGCTGGTAAAGCGCCCCTGTAACTGTGCGGTGGCATGGCTATCAGAGAGCCCGATGGGCTGCGCAGTGATGGGAGGTGAATCATGAGCCATCCTGGCACAGCCTCTGCCTGTGCTGCTGGGGCAGAAGCAGAGAAGCTACTGCAAGTGGGTGTGGGATCTGGGGTCAGCACCCCCCTGCAGGGGGTGGCATCTGGCTGGAGTCAGAGCAGTTGGTCTTTGGGCTGAGCTGACCGGGGCTGGTTACGCAGGGGCTATAGCTATGCGAGTGGCCTTCAGCACGCATCCTTCTCCAGCTCCTGGGTGCGTGGCATGTGGGCTGTGGCACTGCCCTCCACCCTCTCCTGGCCGCTGTGGAAGACGTGCCGTTCCAACTGCCCCGCTAGAGAAATGATGAATCTAGAGGAGCGGCTGCCCTTTTGCAGTGCAGAGCCCTCAACCCGGAGTTCATTCCCCACAAAGTTAGATTACTTGACTTAATACATAATGGCAGTCTTGCGTGAGAGGAGGCGTGCCTGTGCTCCGCCTGCTTCTCCAGTCCCTTGGCCTTCTGCAGAGCCACTGAGACAAGCTACCCATTTTGATCCAGCTTTTGGTTTCCTCTGCTGTGGATGAGTGATGGTGTTGGAGTTCAGGTTTGGGCTCATCTGCAAATGAGAGTGACTCATGTGACTTATGGGTCTCTGGAAAATACTTTTTCAATTTTCTAAAATAGGCTGCTTTTCTGTCTGGGAAAAAAATCTCGCCTTTTGGGTGAGTGATTCCAAGAGTTCCGCTCTTGTGTTTACGCTGTGACATTTTAAATCCTAGGCAAATGAAGGCGAATTGCATGGGTTTTAAAAATCAAAGTGCTTCCTGGGCTTCTGGTTTTCTTATTTATTCTCTCCCAATGCGAAGAATAAAAATCACCTGAGGTAAAAACAATAGTTGATTGCAAGTCAGTTTGAAACTAGTTTGTTATTTGTTGAGCTCGTGTTTATTAGCACGATCTTAAACTTAATATCTGGATGTCTGGCTCCTGGAATCAGCAAGGGAATTCTTTGAATATTAAAGCTGGGATGGGGGGCTGTCAGAGATCAGTGTCCCAGAGCTAGCTTGTGCGTTAATAGCGATCCTCTACATACCTACTTTATGTCCAGAAATCTTGACATACAGGCTTTCTGCAGTAACCTCTCCCCAAACAGGTCCTACAGATGCTTGAAATAAAAATGCAGGAATTGGTAAAGGCTGCTGGCGCGGTGACACACCGAGCCCCTGCGTGCTTTCCCTTCCACCCACCATGGAGAGTGAGTACCATAGTCACAGGAATGCATTGTTTCCTCTGGAGCACAGCATAGTTCCGTATCAGTTAGGAGGAACCCTGGGATCTCTGTCAGCTCATTTGTGTTGGGCGTTTCTGGAGGGTGAATTTCTTCCCAGCTCTCTTTTCTGTCCGTCCCAGTTAAGAGGTTACCTGCTGCTCCTTGGAAATTTCCTAGAGGCAGAAATTGTGCAACGTGTCTTTTGGAAGGGCTTTGGCATCGTTTCCGTACTATGTATGGGTGGTTAATTGCAATCAGCTGCTCGTCTGCTTTAGCATGGTGCTGATGGGCAGAGCCCAGGACTCTATTCGCCCGCCTCTAAAGACTGTGGCCTGGGAAGCTCACCCATCATGCCTGTGTCCCACTGAAGAGGGCCGTTACTGTCTTGTGGGCAAAGCTTGTTAGTCCAAGGTAGCTGGTAGGTAGCTTTCTAAGAGGAATTTTGCAGTTGGCTGACTGTGAGCTAAGGATGGAAGTATTTGCTCCCATTCCCAGTCAAAAGCTGGATGTGACTCTGCCTGTGGGCTTGTCAACTTGCTGACTTCTCTGGGGTGATAGGAAAGCAGCAATGTGCCTGGAAGACGGAGACAGAAGGGTACTGTTAGTTAAATGCTCTGAATTGTGTTAGGCTGGTGCCCAGTTGCCCTTTGGACCAGGTATGTTGTCTCTTACCTTTGTCCTACCAACTTTTGTGACCTGTGTAGCTCTTCTGTGACCCCACTAGAGCCTGTCTGGCAGCTGAGAGACCCTATATGGTAATACTGGCTCAGGCTGCCTGGGCTCAGCTCTCCTGGCTGCTCCCTACCTCTGTGCTCAGCCCTGTAAAATGAGCACCAGGGAGATGAGATCAAGGCATCCTTTTCCCCTGTAGCAAAGGGTTTCTAAAAGCTCTGCAAACATTGTTGAACTGAGCATCACCTGCCTGTGGCGAGACAGGAAGCAGGAGGCTCCTCTGGGACGCACTGCTGAGAATGGGAGGTGTCTGTAGGTGTCAAGCGAGTTGTCAAGGAAAGATGTCAGTTGGTTGATTCCCCCCTCTTGCTTAGCTGGAAATGCAGGCAGTGGCTGGCGTTTAGTGCTTCTCTGAGTAACTGAACTGGTGAGTTTAGCTGCGTTTGTATTTGCCACTGTGTAAGACCACCTTCATGTATGCCCTCCACACCCTGGTGGACTTAACTAACTTGGCCAAACAGTGTGATCTGCTGCATTTGCTTTCTGTTGCTTTTGGCTGTGGGTGTCTGAATCCCGTTGAGCAGGTGCCGGCTGATACTCACCTTTTGTTCGTGAATGATTTTATTCCCATCCCTTCATCACATTCCTCTGTGCACAGCTTTCAGGGGCTGCTGTTTCCCTCACAAATGGGATGAGCTGCAGCTTCCATGGGTTGGTAAGTAATACCATTTTTCAGGCGTTTGTATCCTACAGGACTCCTGCATGTGAGTCTGCTTGGAGGTAAATCTTGTAGCCTCAGAGATCTTGCTCTGGCAACTGAGGCGTGTCCTAAATAATAATGATTAAAAAAGGGTAAGAGGAGGAAGAGCACTAATTCCTTGCATTTGCATATTGCCAGGCTTGTGAAGTATAGGTTTGATTTCATGTCCTGCTGTGCCATTTCTGCAGCCTTATTGTCTGGCTTTTACCAGGTTGCTCACTCTTGGTTCTCTTGCCTTTTGGGGAAAAGATCAGGAATGTGGCTATACAGGGTTTTTTTTCTGTTCTTAGGCTGAGTGGCTGCGTGTCAGTTTGCACACAGCATGGGAGGCTGCATGATCCTCCCTGAGGACGTATGGTTTCCCTAAGGCTGTTGTGGTGCCTGTAAGCCAGACCACCTCAGCTGCAGGCAAGAGGAACTCAGGGCAGGATGAGCAAGCCTGCGAAGCTGCAGTGTTCAACAGCTCAGTTAAAACGTGCTCTTTTTTCTTTAAAACATCTTCTTCTCTTAAAGAAAAAGTGAAGGAAACTTGGGCCCTCCATCCTGCCAGTCTGCAGAGCAGCTCCGCTCCCAGAGGCCCTGCCAGTCTCTGGGGTGCTGGACATGAGGCGGAAAAGAAGTTACAGGTCATAGTGCCAGCGCTTTTGCGGGGGAAAGGTGCCCCCCTCCAGGTGCTGGGTTTGTCTGGTGCTGTTCAGCCTGTTCCCTTGCCAAAACCCAGCACCAGCCTGGCTCTTCCCTGCACCTATGGCCTCTGCTCTTCCCAGATTATTTTAGGGTGGGGACACAGCCCTTAACGCTCAGGGCTTTGTGGCAGTTGTTCCTGCTGTGACCAGACCCCTCTACACTGATTTTTCTGGATCTCGGTGGGATCTCTCTTACGGCAGG